>NW_027673179.1:0-159000 GCF_964194105.1 Spermophilus citellus | reverse complement strand
AGAGAGAACGTGAAACTGCTTTAGTGTGTCAAGTTTCAAGAAGCTAGCACAAACCGTGTTTGATTTAGAGTTCCAAATACATCTATCAGAATAGGAGAAAACGGAGTGAAACGCCAAAATTCAAACTGTTACTGGAAATGAACGCTTCAACATAGAAGAACAAAATTTGGGGAACCAAGTGGGCTTAGTGTACTGATCATTACCTGAAAGTATCATCCAGTTTGGGTGAAAAAATAGTTGCTGAGATTTCTGGAGACACGCAATTTTTGGAAGCTTGGCAACCCCTTTCAATGAAAGTGTTTCTCCCCAGTCACTGCTTAGGGCTACATCAAGAGGAAACAGAACATAGAGATAGAACGTGAAACTGCTTTATTGTGTCAAGTTTCAAGAAGCTAGCACAAACCGTGTTTGATTTAGAGTTCCAAATACATCTACCAATATAGGAGAAAACAGAGTGAAACACCAAAATTGAAACTGTTACTGGAAACGAACGCTTCAACATAGAAGAACAAAATTTGGGGAACCAAGTGGGCTTAGTGTACTGATCATTACCTGAAAGAGTCATCCAGTTTGGGTGAAAAAATAGTTGCTGAGATTTCTGGAGACTCGCAATTTTTGGAAGCTTGGCAACCCCTTTCAATGAAAGTGTTTCTCCCCAGTCACTGCTTAGGGCTACATCAAGAGGAAACAGAACATAGAGATAGAATGTGAAACTGCTTTAGTGTGTCAAGTTTCAAGAAGCTAGCACAAACCGTGTTTGATTTAGAGTTCCAAATACATCTATCAGTATAGGAGAACACAGAGTGAAACGCCAAAATTCAAACTGTTACTGGAAACGAACGCTTCAACATAGAAGAACGAAATTTGGGGAACCAAGTGGGCTTAGAGTACTGATCATTACCTGAAAGAGCCATCCAGTTTGGGTGAAAAAATAGTTGCTGAGATTTCTGGAGACTCGCAATTTTTGGAAGCTTGGCAACCCCTTTCAATGAAAGTGTTTCTCCCCAGTCACTGCTTAGGGCTACATCAAGAGGAAATAGAACATAGAGATAGAACGTGAAACTGCTTTATTGTGTCAAGTTTCAAGAAGCTAGCACAAACCGTGTTTGATTTAGAGTTCCAAATACATCTATCAGTATAGGAGAACACAGAGTGAAACGCCAAAATTCAAACTGTTACTGGAAACGAACGCTTCAACATAGAAGAACGAAATTTGGGGAACCAAGTGGGCTTAGTGTACTGATCATTACCTGAAAGTATCATCCAGTTTGGGTGAAAAAATAGTTGCTGTGATTTCTGGAGACTCGTAATTTTTGGAAGCTTGGCAACCCCTTTCCATGAAAGTGTTTCTCCCCAGTCACTGCTTAGGGCTACATCAAGAGGAAACAGAACATAGAGATAGAACGTGAAACTGCTTTATTGTGTCAAGTTTCAAGAAGCTAGCACAAACCGTGTTTGATTTACAGTTCCAAATACATCTATCAGTATAGGAGAAAACAGAGTGAAACGCCAAAATTCAAACTGTTACTGGAAACGAACGCTTCAACATAGAAGAACGAAATTTGGGGAACCAAGTGGGCTTAGTGTACTGATCATTACCTGAAAGTGTCATCCAGTTTGGGTGAAAAAATAGTTGCTGAGATTTCTGGAGACTCGCAATTTTTGGAAGCTTGGCAACCCCTTTCAATGAAAGTGTTTCTCCCCAGTCACTGCTTAGGGCTACATCAAGAGGAAACAGAACATAGAGATAGAATGTGAAACTGCTTTAGTGTGTCAAGTTTCAAGAAGCTAGCACAAACCGTGTTTGATTTAGAGTTCCAAATACATCTATCAGTATAGGAGAAAACAGAGTGAAACGCCAAAATTCAAACTGTTACTGGAAACGAACGCTTCAACATAGAAGAACGAAATTTGGGGAACCAAGTGGGCTTAGTGTACTGATCATTACCTGAAAGAGTCATCCAGTTTGGGTGAAAAAATAGTTGCTGAGATTTCTGGAGACTCGCAATTTTTGGAAGCTTGGCAACCCCTTTCAATGAAAGTGTTTCTCCCCAGTCACTGCTTAGGGCTACATCAAGAGGAAATAGAACATAGAGATAGAACGTGAAACTGATTTATTGTGTCAAGTTTCAAGAAGCTAGCACAAACCGTGTTTGATTTAGAGTTCCAAATACATCTATCAGAATAGGAGAAAACAGAGTGAAACGCCAAAATTCAAACTGTTACTGGAAACGAAAGCTTCAACATAGAAGAACGAAATTTGGGGAACCAAGTGGGCTTAGTGTACTGATCATTACCTGAAAGTATCATCCAGTTTGGGTGAAAAAATAGTTGCTGAGATTTCTGGAGACTCGTAATTTTTGGAAGCTTGGCAACCCCTTTCAATATAAGTGTTTCTCCCCAGTCACTGCTTAGGGCTACATCAAGAGGAAACAGAACATAGAGATAGAACGTGAAACTGCTTTATTGTGTCAAGTTTCAAGAAGCTAGCACAAACCGTGTTTGATTTAGAGTTCCAAATACATCTATCAGTATAGGAGAAAACAGAGTGAAACGCCAAAATTCAAACTGTTACTGGAAACGAACGCTTCAACATAGAAGAACGAAATTTGGGGAACCAAGTGGGCTTAGTGTACTGATCATTACCTGAAAGAGTCATCCAGGTTGGGTGAAAAAATAGTTGCTGAGATTTCTGGAGACTCGCAATTTTTGGAAGCTTGGCAACCCCTTTCAATGAAAGTGTTTCTCCCCAGTCACTGCTTAGGGCTACATCAAGAGGAAATAGAACATAGAGATAGAACGTGAAACTGATTTATTGTGTCAAGTTTCAAGAAGCTAGCACAAACCGTGTTTGATTTAGAGTTCCAAATACATCTATCAGAATAGGAGAAAACAGAGTGAAACGCCAAAATTCAAACTGTTACTGGAAACGAAAGCTTCAACATAGAAGAACGAAATTTGGGGAACCAAGTGGGCTTAGTGTACTGATCATTACCTGAAAGTATCATCCAGTTTGGGTGAAAAAATAGTTGCTGAGATTTCTGGAGACTCGTAATTTTTGGAAGCTTGGCAACCCCTTTCAATATAAGTGTTTCTCCCCAGTCACTGCTTAGGGCTACATCAAGAGGAAACAGAACATAGAGATAGAACGTGAAACTGCTTTATTGTGTCAAGTTTCAAGAAGCTAGCACAAACCGTGTTTGATTTAGAGTTCCAAATACATCTATCAGTATAGGAGAAAACAGAGTGAAACGCCAAAATTCAAACTGTTACTGGAAACGAACGCTTCAACATAGAAGAACGAAATTTGGGGAACCAAGTGGGCTTAGTGTACTGATCATTACCTGAAAGAGTCATCCAGTTTGGGTGAAAAAATAGTTGCTGAGATTTCTGGAGACTCGCAATTTTTGGAAGCTTGGCAACCCCTTTCAATGAAAGTGTTTCTCCCCAGTCACTGCTTAGGGCTACATCAAGAGGAAACAGAACATAGAGATAGAACGTGAAACTGCTTTAGTGTGTCAAGTTTCAAGAAGCTAGCACAAACCGTGTTTGATTTAGAGTTCCAAATACATCTATCAGAATAGGAGAAAACGGAGTGAAACGCCAAAATTCAAACTGTTACTGGAAATGAACGCTTCAACATAGAAGAACAAAATTTGGGGAACCAAGTGGGCTTAGTGTACTGATCATTACCTGAAAGTATCATCCAGTTTGGGTGAAAAAATAGTTGCTGAGATTTCTGGAGACACGCAATTTTTGGAAGCTTGGCAACCCCTTTCAATGAAAGTGTTTCTCCCCAGTCACTGCTTAGGGCTACATCAAGAGGAAACAGAACATAGAGATAGAACGTGAAACTGCTTTAGTGTGTCAAGTTTCAAGAAGCTAGCACAAACCGTGTTTGATTTAGAGTTCCAAATACATCTACCAATATAGGAGAAAACAGAGTGAAACGCCAAAATTCAAACTGTTACTGGAAACGAACGCTTCAACATAGAAGAACGAAATTTGGGGAACCAAGTGGGCTTAATGTACTGATCATTACCTGAAAGTGTCATCCAGTTTGGGTGAAAAAATAGTTGCTGAGATTTCTGGAGACTCGTAATTTTTGGAAGCTTGGCAACCCCTTTCAATGAAAGTGTTTCTCCCCAGTCACTGCTTAGGGCTACATCAAGAGGAAACAGAACATAGAGATAGAATGTGAAACTGCTTTAGTGTGTCAAGTTTCAAGAAGCTAGCACAAACCGTGTTTGATTTAGAGTTCCAAATACATCTATCAGTATAGGAGAACACAGAGTGAAACGCCAAAATTCAAACTGTTACTGGAAACGAACGCTTCAACATAGAAGAACGAAATTTGGGGAACCAAGTGGGCTTAGTGTACTGATCATTACCTGAAAGAGCCATCCAGTTTGGGTGAAAAAATAGTTGCTGAGATTTCTGGAGACTCGCAATTTTTGGAAGCTTGGCAACCCCTTTCAATGAAAGTGTTTCTCCCCAGTCACTGCTTAGGGCTACATCAAGAGGAAATAGAACATAGAGATAGAACGTGAAACTGATTTATTGTGTCAAGTTTCAAGAAGCTAGCACAAACCGTGTTTGATTTAGAGTTCCAAATACATCTATCAGAATAGGAGAAAACAGAGTGAAACGCCAAAATTCAAACTGTTACTGGAAACGAACGCTTCAACATAGAAGAACGAAATTTGGGGAACCAAGTGGGCTTAGTGTACTGATCATTACCTGTAAGTATCATCCAGTTTGGGTGAAAAAATAGTTGCTGAGATTTCTGGAGACACGCAATTTTTGGAAGCTTGGCAACCCCTTTCAATGAAAGTGTTTCTCCCCAGTCACTGCTTAGGGCTACATCAAGAGGAAACAGAACATAGAGATAGAACGTGAAACTGCTTTAGTGTGTCAAGTTTCAAGAAGCTAGCACAAACCGTGTTTGATTTAGAGTTCCAAATACATCTATGAGTATAGGAGAAAACAGAGTGAAACGCCAAAATTCAAACTGTTACTGGAAACGAACGCTTCAACATAGAAGAACGAAATTTGGGGAACCAAGTGGGCTTAGTGTACTGATCATTACCTGAAAGTGTCATCCAGTTTGGGTGAAAAAATCGTTTCTGAGATTTCTGGAGACTCGCAATTTTTGGAAGCTTGGCAACCCCTTTCAATGAAAGTGTTTCTCCCCAGTCACTGCTTAGGGCTACATCAAGAGGAAACAGAACATAGAGATAGAACGTGAAACTGCTTTAGTGTGTCAAGTTTCAAGAAGCTAGCACAAACCGTGTTTGATTTAGAGTTCCAAATACATCTATCAGTATAGGAGAAAACAGAGTGAAACGCCAAAATTCAAACTGTTACTGGAAACGAACGCTTCAACATAGAAGAACGAAATTTGGGGAACCAAGTGGGCTTAGTGTACTGATCATTACCTGAAAGAGTCATCCAGTTTGGGTGAAAAAATAGTTGCTGAGATTTCTGGAGACTCGCAATTTTTGGAAGCTTGGCAACCCCTTTCAATGAAAGTGTTTCTCCCCAGTCACTGCTTAGGGCTACATCAAGAGGAAATAGAACATAGAGATAGAACGTGAAACTGATTTATTGTGTCAAGTTTCAAGAAGCTAGCACAAACCGTGTTTGATTTAGAGTTCCAAATACATCTATCAGAATAGGAGAAAACGGAGTGAAACGCCAAAATTCAAACTGTTACTGGAAATGAACGCTTCAACATAGAAGAACAAAATTTGGGGAACCAAGTGGGCTTAGTGTACTGATCATTACCTGAAAGTATCATCCAGTTTGGGTGAAAAAATAGTTGCTGAGATTTCTGGAGACACGCAATTTTTGGAAGCTTGGCAACCCCTTTCAATGAAAGTGTTTCTCCCCAGTCACTGCTTAGGGCTACATCAAGAGGAAACAGAACATAGAGATAGAACGTGAAACTGCTTTAGTGTGTCAAGTTTCAAGAAGCTAGCACAAACCGTGTTTGATTTAGAGTTCCAAATACATCTACCAATATAGGAGAAAACAGAGTGAAACACCAAAATTGAAACTGTTACTGGAAACGAACGCTTCAACATAGAAGAACAAAATTTGGGGAACCAAGTGGGCTTAGTGTACTGATCATTACCTGAAAGTGTCATCCAGTTTGGGTGAAAAAATAGTTGCTTAGATTTCTGGAGACTCGCAATTTTTGGAAGCTTGGCAACCCCTTTCAATGAAAGTGTTTCTCCCCAGTCACTGCTTAGGGCTACATCAAGAGGAAACAGAACATAGAGATAGAACGTGAAACTGCTTTAGTGTGTCAAGTTTCAAGAAGCTAGCACAAACCGTGTTTGATTTAGAGTTCCAAATACATCTATCAGTATAGGAGAACACAGAGTGAAACGCCAAAATTCAAACTGTTACTGGAAACGAACGCTTCAACATAGAAGAACGAAATTTGGGGAACCAAGTGGGCTTAGTGTACTGATCATTACCTGAAAGTATCATCCAGTTTGGGTGAAAAAATAGTTGCTGTGATTTCTGGAGACTCGTAATTTTTGGAAGCTTGGCAACCCCTTTCAATGAAAGTGTTTCTCCCCAGTCACTGCTTAGGGCTACATCAAGAGGAAACAGAACATAGAGATAGAACGTGAAACTGCTTTAGTGTGTCAAGTTTCAAGAAGCTAGCACAAACCGTGTTTGATTTAGAGTTCCAAATACATCTATCAGTATAGGAGAAAACAGAGTGAAACGCCAAAATTCAAACTGTTACTGGAAACGAACGCTTCAACATAGAAGAACGAAATTTGGGGAACCAAGTGGGCTTAGTGTACTGATCATTACCTGAAAGTATCATCCAGTTTGGGTGAAAAAATAGTTGCTGAGATTTCGAAAGACACGCAATTTTTGGAAGCTTGGCAACCCCTTTCAATGAAAGTGTTTCTCCCCAGTCACTGCTTAGGGCTACATCAAGAGGAAACAGAACATAGAGATAGAACGTGAAACTGCTTTAGTGTGTCAAGTTTCAAGAAGCTAGCACAAACCGTGTTTGATTTAGAGTTCCAAATACATCTATCAGTATAGGAGAAAACAGAGTGAAACGCCAAAATTCAAACTGTTACTGGAAACGAACGCTTCAACATAGAAGAACGAAATTTGGGGAACCAAGTGGGCTTAGTGTACTGATCATTACCTGAAAGTGTCATCCAGTTTGGGTGAAAAAATAGTTGCTGAGATTTCTGGAGACTTGTAATTTTTGGAAGCTTGGCAACCCCTTTCAATGAAAGTGTTTCTCCCCAGTCACTGCTTAGGGCTACATCAAGAGGAAACAGAACATAGAGATAGAACGTGAAACTGCTTTATTGTGTCAAGTTTCAAGAAGCTAGCACAAACCGTGTTTGATTTAGAGTTCCAAATACATCTATCAGTATAGGAGAAAACAGAGTGAAACGCCAAAATTCAAACTGTTACTGGAAACGAACGCTTCAACATAGAAGAACGAAATTTGGGGAACCAAGTGGGCTTAGTGTACTGATCATTACCTGAAAGTGTCATCCAGTTTGGGTGAAAAAATCGTTTCTGAGATTTCTGGAGACTCGCAATTTTTGGAAGCTTGGCAACCCCTTTCAATGAAAGTGTTTCTCCCCAGTCACTGCTTAGGGCTACATCAAGAGGAAACAGAACATAGAGATAGAACGTGAAACTGCTTTATTGTGTCAAGTTTCAAGAAGCTAGCACAAACCGTGTTTGATTTAGAGTTCTAAATACATCTAGCAGTATAGGAGAAAACAGAGTGAAACGCCAAAATTCAAACTGTTACTGGAAACGAACGCTTCAACATAGAAGAACGAAATTTGGGGAACCAAGTGGGCTTAGTGTACTGATCATTACCTGAAAGTGTCATCCAGTTTGGGTGAAAAAATAGTTGCTGAGATTTCTGGAGACTCGCAATTTTTGGAAGCTTGGCAACCCCTTTCAATGAAAGTGTTTCTCCCCAGTCACTGCTTAGGGCTACATCAAGAGGAAATAGAACATAGAGATAGAACGTGAAACTGATTTATTGTGTCAAGTTTCAAGAAGCTAGCACAAACCGTGTTTGATTTAGAGTTCCAAATACATCTATCAGAATAGGAGAAAACGGAGTGAAACGCCAAAATTCAAACTGTTACTGGAAATGAACGCTTCAACATAGAAGAACAAAATTTGGGGAACCAAGTGGGCTTAGTGTACTGATCATTACCTGAAAGTATCATCCAGTTTGGGTGAAAAAATAGTTGCTGAGATTTCTGGAGACACGCAATTTTTGGAAGCTTGGCAACCCCTTTCAATGAAAGTGTTTCTCCCCAGTCACTGCTTAGGGCTACATCAAGAGGAAACAGAACATAGAGATAGAACGTGAAACTGCTTTAGTGTGTCAAGTTTCAAGAAGCTAGCACAAACCGTGTTTGATTTAGAGTTCCAAATACATCTACCAATATAGGAGAAAACAGAGTGAAACACCAAAATTGAAACTGTTACTGGAAACGAACGCTTCAACATAGAAGAACAAAATTTGGGGAACCAAGTGGGCTTAGTGTACTGATCATTACCTGAAAGTGTCATCCAGTTTGGGTGAAAAAATAGTTGCTTAGATTTCTGGAGACTCGCAATTTTTGGAAGCTTGGCAACCCCTTTCAATGAAAGTGTTTCTCCCCAGTCACTGCTTAGGGCTACATCAAGAGGAAACAGAACATAGAGATAGAACGTGAAACTGCTTTAGTGTGTCAAGTTTCAAGAAGCTAGCACAAACCGTGTTTGATTTAGAGTTCCAAATACATCTATCAGTATAGGAGAACACAGAGTGAAACGCCAAAATTCAAACTGTTACTGGAAACGAACGCTTCAACATAGAAGAACGAAATTTGGGGAACCAAGTGGGCTTAGTGTACTGATCATTACCTGAAAGTATCATCCAGTTTGGGTGAAAAAATAGTTGCTGTGATTTCTGGAGACTCGTAATTTTTGGAAGCTTGGCAACCCCTTTCAATGAAAGTGTTTCTCCCCAGTCACTGCTTAGGGCTACATCAAGAGGAAACAGAACATAGAGATAGAACGTGAAACTGCTTTAGTGTGTCAAGTTTCAAGAAGCTAGCACAAACCGTGTTTGATTTAGAGTTCCAAATACATCTATCAGTATAGGAGAAAACAGAGTGAAACGCCAAAATTCAAACTGTTACTGGAAACGAACGCTTCAACATAGAAGAACGAAATTTGGGGAACCAAGTGGGCTTAGTGTACTGATCATTACCTGAAAGTATCATCCAGTTTGGGTGAAAAAATAGTTGCTGAGATTTCGAAAGACACGCAATTTTTGGAAGCTTGGCAACCCCTTTCAATGAAAGTGTTTCTCCCCAGTCACTGCTTAGGGCTACATCAAGAGGAAACAGAACATAGAGATAGAACGTGAAACTGCTTTAGTGTGTCAAGTTTCAAGAAGCTAGCACAAACCGTGTTTGATTTAGAGTTCCAAATACATCTATCAGTATAGGAGAAAACAGAGTGAAACGCCAAAATTCAAACTGTTACTGGAAACGAACGCTTCAACATAGAAGAACGAAATTTGGGGAACCAAGTGGGCTTAGTGTACTGATCATTACCTGAAAGTGTCATCCAGTTTGGGTGAAAAAATCGTTTCTGAGATTTCTGGAGACTCGCAATTTTTGGAAGCTTGGCAACCCCTTTCAATGAAAGTGTTTCTCCCCAGTCACTGCTTAGGGCTACATCAAGAGGAAACAGAACATAGAGATAGAACGTGAAACTGCTTTATTGTGTCAAGTTTCAAGAAGCTAGCACAAACCGTGTTTGATTTAGAGTTCTAAATACATCTAGCAGTATAGGAGAAAACAGAGTGAAACGCCAAAATTCAAACTGTTACTGGAAACGAACGCTTCAACATAGAAGAACGAAATTTGGGGAACCAAGTGGGCTTAGTGTACTGATCATTACCTGAAAGTGTCATCCAGTTTGGGTGAAAAAATAGTTGCTGAGATTTCTGGAGACTCGCAATTTTTGGAAGCTTGGCAACCCCTTTCAATGAAAGTGTTTCTCCCCAGTCACTGCTTAGGGCTACATCAAGAGGAAACAGAACATAGAGATAGAACGTGAAACTGCTTTAGTGTGTCAAGTTTCAAGAAGCTAGCACAAACCGTGTTTGATTTAGAGTTCCAAATACATCTATCAGTATAGGAGAAAACAGAGTGAAACGCCAAAATTCAAACTGTTACTGGAAACGAACGCTTCAACATAGAAGAACGAAATTTGGGGAACCAAGTGGGCTTAGAGTACTGATCATTACCTGAAAGAGCCATCCAGTTTGGGTGAAAAAATAGTTGCTGAGATTTCTGGAGACTCGCAATTTTTGGAAGCTTGGCAACCCCTTTCAATGAAAGTGTTTCTCCCCAGTCACTGCTTAGGGCTACATCAAGAGGAAACAGAACATAGAGATAGAATGTGAAACTGCTTTAGTGTGTCAAGTTTCAAGAAGCTAGCACAAACCGTGTTTGATTTAGAGTTCCAAATACATCTATCAGTATAGGAGAACACAGAGTGAAACGCCAAAATTCAAACTGTTACTGGAAACGAACGCTTCAACATAGAAGAACGAAATTTGGGGAACCAAGTGGGCTTAGTGTACTGATCAATACCTGAAAGAGTCATCCAGTTTGGGTGAAAAAATAGTTGCTGAGATTTCTGGAGACTCGCAATTTTTGGAAGCTTGGCAACCCCTTTCAATGAAAGTGTTTCTCCCCAGTCACTGCTTAGGGCTACATCAAGAGGAAATAGAACATACAGATAGAACGTGAAACTGATTTATTGTGTCAAGTTTCAAGAAGCTAGCACAAACCGTGTTTGATTTAGAGTTCCAAATACATCTATCAGAATAGGAGAAAACAGAGTGAAACGCCAAAATTCAAACTGTTACTGGAAACGAACGCTTCAACATAGAAGAACGAAATTTGGGGAACCAAGTGGGCTTAGTGTACTGATCATTACCTGAAAGAGTCATCCAGTTTGGGTGAAAAAATAGTTGCTGAGATTTCTGGAGACTCGCAATTTTTGGAAGCTTGGCAACCCCTTTCAATGAAAGTGTTTCTCCCCAGTCACTGCTTAGGGCTACATCAAGAGGAAATAGAACATAGAGATAGAACGTGAAACTGATTTATTGTGTCAATTTCAAGAAGCTAGCACAAACCGTGTTTGATTTAGAGTTCCAAATACATCTATCAGAATAGGAGAAAACGGAGTGAAACGCCAAAATTCAAACTGTTACTGGAAATGAACGCTTCAACATAGAAGAACAAAATTTGGGGAACCAAGTGGGCTTAGTGTACTGATCATTACCTGAAAGTATCATCCAGTTTGGGTGAAAAAATAGTTGCTGAGATTTCTGGAGACACGCAATTTTTGGAAGCTTGGCAACCCCTTTCAATGAAAGTGTTTCTCCCCAGTCACTGCTTAGGGCTACATCAAGAGGAAACAGAACATAGAGATAGAACGTGAAACTGCTTTAGTGTGTCAAGTTTCAAGAAGCTAGCACAAACCGTGTTTGATTTAGAGTTCCAAATACATCTATCAGTATAGGAGAAAACAGAGTGAAACGCCAAAATTCAAACTGTTACTGGAAACGAACGCTTCAACATAGAAGAACGAAACTTGGGGAACCAAGTGGGCTTAGAATACTGATCATTACCTGAAAGAGCCATCCAGTTTGGGTGAAAAAATATTAGCTGAGATTTCTGGAGACTCGTAATTTTTGGAAGCTTTGCAACCCCTTTCAATGAAAGTGTTTCTCCCCAGTCACTGCTTAGGGCTACATCAAGAGGAAATAGAACATAGAGATAGAACGTGAAACTGCTTTATTGTGTCAAGTTTCAAGAAGCTAGCACAAACCGTGTTTGATTTAGAGTTCCAAATACATCTATCAGTATAGGAGAAAACAGAGTGAAACGCCAAAATTCAAACTGTTACTGGAAACGAATGCTTCAACATAGAAGAACGAAATTTGGGGAACCAAGTGGGCTTAGTGTACTGATCATTACCTGAAAGTGTCATCCAGTTTGGGTGAAAAAATAGTTGCTGAGATTTCTGGAGACTCGCAATTTTTGGAAGCTTGGCAACCCCTTTCAATGAAAGTGTTTCTCCCCAGTCACTGCTTAGGGCTACATCAAGAGGAAACAGAACATAGAGATAGAATGTGAAACTGCTTTAGTGTGTCAAGTTTCAAGAAGCTAGCACAAACCGTGTTTGATTTAGAGTTCCAAATACATCTATCAGTATAGGAGAAAACAGAGTGAAACGCCAAAATTCAAACTGTTACTGGAAACGAACGCTTCAACATAGAAGAACGAAATTTGGGGAACCAAGTGGGCTTAGTGTACTGATCATTACCTGAAAGTGTCATCCAGTTTGGGTGAAAAAATAGTTGCTGAGATTTCTGGAGACTCGCAATTTTTGGAAGCTTGGCAACCCCTTTCAATGAAAGTGTTTCTCCCCAGTCACTGCTTAGGGCTACATCAAGAGGAAACAGAACATAGAGATAGAACGTGAAACTGCTTTAGTGTGTCAAGTTTCAAGAAGCTAGCACAAACCGTGTTTGATTTAGAGTTCCAAATACATCTATCAGTATAGGAGAAAACAGAGTGAAACGCCAAAATTCAAACTGTTACTGGAAACGAACGCTTCAACATAGAAGAACGAAATTTGGGGAACCAAGTGGGCTTAGTGTACTGATCATTACCTGAAAGTGTCATCCAGTTTGGGTGAAAAAATAGTTGCTGAGATTTCGAAAGACACGCAATTTTTGGAAGCTTGGCAACCCCTTTCAATGAAAGTGTTTCTCCCCAGTCACTGCTTAGGGCTACATCAAGAGGAAACAGAACATAGAGATAGAACGTGAAACTGCTTTAGTGTGTCAAGTTTCAAGAAGCTAGCACAAACCGTGTTTGATTTAGAGTTCCAAATACATCTATCAGTATAGGAGAAAACAGAGTGAAACGCCAAAATTCAAACTGTTACTGGAAACGAACGCTTCAACATAGAAGAACGAAATTTGGGGAACCAAGTGGGCTTAGTGTACTGATCATTACCTGAAAGTGTCATCCAGTTTGGGTGAAAAAATAGTTGCTGAGATTTCTGGAGACTCGCAATTTTTGGAAGCTTGGCAACCCCTTTCAATGAACGTGTTTCTCCCCAGTCACTGCTTAGGGCTACATCAAGAGGAAACAGAACATAGAGATAGAACGTGAAACTGCTTTAGTGTGTCAAGTTTCAAGAAGCTAGCACAAACCGTGTTTGATTTAGAGTTCCAAATACATCTATCAGTATAGGAGAAAACAGAGTGAAACGCCAAAATTCAAACTGTTACTGGAAACGAACGCTTCAACATAGAAGAACGAAATTTGGGGAACCAAGTGGGCTTAGTGTACTGATCATTACCTGAAAGTGTCATCCAGTTTGGGTGAAAAAATCGTTTCTGAGATTTCTGGAGACTCGCAATTTTTGGAAGCTTGGCAACCCCTTTCAATGAAAGTGTTTCTCCCCAGTCACTGCTTAGGGCTACATCAAGAGGAAACAGAACATAGAGATAGAACGTGAAACTGCTTTATTGTGTCAAGTTTCAAGAAGCTAGCACAAACCGTGTTTGATTTAGAGTTCTAAATACATCTAGCAGTATAGGAGAAAACAGAGTGAAACGCCAAAATTCAAACTGTTACTGGAAACGAACGCTTCAACATAGAAGAACGAAATTTGGGGAACCAAGTGGGCTTAGTGTACTGATCATTACCTGAAAGTGTCATCCAGTTTGGGTGAAAAAATAGTTGCTGAGATTTCTGGAGACTCGCAATTTTTGGAAGCTTGGCAACCCCTTTCAATGAAAGTGTTTCTCCCCAGTCACTGCTTAGGGCTACATCAAGAGGAAACAGAACATAGAGATAGAACGTGAAACTGCTTTAGTGTGTCAAGTTTCAAGAAGCTAGCACAAACCGTGTTTGATTTAGAGTTCCAAATACATCTATCAGTATAGGAGAAAACAGAGTGAAACGCCAAAATTCAAACTGTTACTGGAAACGAACGCTTCAACATAGAAGAACGAAATTTGGGGAACCAAGTGGGCTTAGAGTACTGATCATTACCTGAAAGAGCCATCCAGTTTGGGTGAAAAAATAGTTGCTGAGATTTCTGGAGACTCGCAATTTTTGGAAGCTTGGCAACCCCTTTCAATGAAAGTGTTTCTCCCCAGTCACTGCTTAGGGCTACATCAAGAGGAAACAGAACATAGAGATAGAATGTGAAACTGCTTTAGTGTGTCAAGTTTCAAGAAGCTAGCACAAACCGTGTTTGATTTAGAGTTCCAAATACATCTATCAGTATAGGAGAACACAGAGTGAAACGCCAAAATTCAAACTGTTACTGGAAACGAACGCTTCAACATAGAAGAACGAAATTTGGGGAACCAAGTGGGCTTAGTGTACTGATCAATACCTGAAAGAGTCATCCAGTTTGGGTGAAAAAATAGTTGCTGAGATTTCTGGAGACTCGCAATTTTTGGAAGCTTGGCAACCCCTTTCAATGAAAGTGTTTCTCCCCAGTCACTGCTTAGGGCTACATCAAGAGGAAATAGAACATACAGATAGAACGTGAAACTGATTTATTGTGTCAAGTTTCAAGAAGCTAGCACAAACCGTGTTTGATTTAGAGTTCCAAATACATCTATCAGAATAGGAGAAAACAGAGTGAAACGCCAAAATTCAAACTGTTACTGGAAACGAACGCTTCAACATAGAAGAACGAAATTTGGGGAACCAAGTGGGCTTAGTGTACTGATCATTACCTGAAAGAGTCATCCAGTTTGGGTGAAAAAATAGTTGCTGAGATTTCTGGAGACTCGCAATTTTTGGAAGCTTGGCAACCCCTTTCAATGAAAGTGTTTCTCCCCAGTCACTGCTTAGGGCTACATCAAGAGGAAATAGAACATAGAGATAGAACGTGAAACTGATTTATTGTGTCAATTTCAAGAAGCTAGCACAAACCGTGTTTGATTTAGAGTTCCAAATACATCTATCAGAATAGGAGAAAACGGAGTGAAACGCCAAAATTCAAACTGTTACTGGAAATGAACGCTTCAACATAGAAGAACAAAATTTGGGGAACCAAGTGGGCTTAGTGTACTGATCATTACCTGAAAGTATCATCCAGTTTGGGTGAAAAAATAGTTGCTGAGATTTCTGGAGACACGCAATTTTTGGAAGCTTGGCAACCCCTTTCAATGAAAGTGTTTCTCCCCAGTCACTGCTTAGGGCTACATCAAGAGGAAACAGAACTTAGAGATAGAACGTGAAACTGCTTTAGTGTGTCAAGTTTCAAGAAGCTAGCACAAACCGTGTTTGATTTAGAGTTCCAAATACATCTATCAGTATAGGAGAAAACAGAGTGAAACGCCAAAATTCAAACTGTTACTGGAAACGAACGCTTCAACATAGAAGAACGAAACTTGGGGAACCAAGTGGGCTTAGAATACTGATCATTACCTGAAAGAGCCATCCAGTTTGGGTGAAAAAATATTAGCTGAGATTTCTGGAGACTCGTAATTTTTGGAAGCTTTGCAACCCCTTTCAATGAAAGTGTTTCTCCCCAGTCACTGCTTAGGGCTACATCAAGAGGAAATAGAACATAGAGATAGAACGTGAAACTGCTTTATTGTGTCAAGTTTCAAGAAGCTAGCACAAACCGTGTTTGATTTAGAGTTCCAAATACATCTATCAGTATAGGAGAAAACAGAGTGAAACGCCAAAATTCAAACTGTTACTGGAAACGAATGCTTCAACATAGAAGAACGAAATTTGGGGAACCAAGTGGGCTTAGTGTACTGATCATTACCTGAAAGTGTCATCCAGTTTGGGTGAAAAAATAGTTGCTGAGATTTCTGGAGACTCGCAATTTTTGGAAGCTTGGCAACCCCTTTCAATGAAAGTGTTTCTCCCCAGTCACTGCTTAGGGCTACATCAAGAGGAAACAGAACATAGAGATAGAATGTGAAACTGCTTTAGTGTGTCAAGTTTCAAGAAGCTAGCACAAACCGTGTTTGATTTAGAGTTCCAAATACATCTATCAGTATAGGAGAAAACAGAGTGAAACGCCAAAATTCAAACTGTTACTGGAAACGAACGCTTCAACATAGAAGAACGAAATTTGGGGAACCAAGTGGGCTTAGTGTACTGATCATTACCTGAAAGTGTCATCCAGTTTGGGTGAAAAAATAGTTGCTGAGATTTCTGGAGACTCGCAATTTTTGGAAGCTTGGCAACCCCTTTCAATGAAAGTGTTTCTCCCCAGTCACTGCTTAGGGCTACATCAAGAGGAAACAGAACATAGAGATAGAACGTGAAACTGCTTTAGTGTGTCAAGTTTCAAGAAGCTAGCACAAACCGTGTTTGATTTAGAGTTCCAAATACATCTATCAGTATAGGAGAAAACAGAGTGAAACGCCAAAATTCAAACTGTTACTGGAAACGAACGCTTCAACATAGAAGAACGAAATTTGGGGAACCAAGTGGGCTTAGTGTACTGATCATTACCTGAAAGTGTCATCCAGTTTGGGTGAAAAAATAGTTGCTGAGATTTCGAAAGACACGCAATTTTTGGAAGCTTGGCAACCCCTTTCAATGAAAGTGTTTCTCCCCAGTCACTGCTTAGGGCTACATCAAGAGGAAACAGAACATAGAGATAGAACGTGAAACTGCTTTAGTGTGTCAAGTTTCAAGAAGCTAGCACAAACCGTGTTTGATTTAGAGTTCCAAATACATCTATCAGTATAGGAGAAAACAGAGTGAAACGCCAAAATTCAAACTGTTACTGGAAACGAACGCTTCAACATAGAAGAACGAAATTTGGGGAACCAAGTGGGCTTAGTGTACTGATCATTACCTGAAAGTGTCATCCAGTTTGGGTGAAAAAATAGTTGCTGAGATTTCTGGAGACTCGCAATTTTTGGAAGCTTGGCAACCCCTTTCAATGAACGTGTTTCTCCCCAGTCACTGCTTAGGGCTACATCAAGAGGAAACAGAACATAGAGATAGAACGTGAAACTGCTTTAGTGTGTCAAGTTTCAAGAAGCTAGCACAAACCGTGTTTGATTTAGAGTTCCAAATACATCTATCAGTATAGGAGAAAACAGAGTGAAACGCCAAAATTCAAACTGTTACTGGAAACGAACGCTTCAACATAGAAGAACGAAATTTGGGGAACCAAGTGGGCTTAGTGTACTGATCATTACCTGAAAGAGTCATCCAGTTTGGGTGAAAAAATAGTTGCTGAGATTTCTGGAGACTCGCAATTTTTGGAAGCTTGGCAACCCCTTTCAATGAAAGTGTTTCTCCCCAGTCACTGCTTAGGGCTACATCAAGAGGAAATAGAACATAGAGATAGAACGTGAAACTGCTTTAGTGTGTCAAGTTTCAAGAAGCTAGCACAAACCGTGTTTGATTTAGAGTTCCAAATACATCTATCAGAATAGGAGAACACAGAGTGAAACGCCAAAATTCAAACTGTTACTGGAAACGAACGCTTCAACATAGAAGAACGAAATTTGGGGAACCAAGTGGGCTTAGTGTACTGATCATTACCTGAAAGTATCATCCAGTTTGGGTGAAAAAATAGTTGCTGAGATTTCTGGAGACACGCAATTTTTGGAAGCTTGGCAACCCCTTTCAATGAAAGTGTTTCTCCCCAGTCACTGCTTAGGGCTACATCAAGAGGAAACAGAACATAGAGATAGAACGTGAAACTGCTTTAGTGTGTCAAGTTTCAAGAAGCTAGCACAAACCGTGTTTGATTTAGAGTTCCAAATACATCTATGAGTATAGGAGAAAACAGAGTGAAACGCCAAAATTCAAACTGTTACTGGAAACGAACGCTTCAACATAGAAGAACGAAATTTGGGGAACCAAGTGGGCTTAGTGTACTGATCATTACCTGAAAGTGTCATCCAGTTTGGGTGAAAAAATCGTTTCTGAGATTTCTGGAGACTCGCAATTTTTGGAAGCTTGGCAACCCCTTTCAATGAAAGTGTTTCTCCCCAGTCACTGCTTAGGGCTACATCAAGAGGAAACAGAACATAGAGATAGAACGTGAAACTGCTTTAGTGTGTCAAGTTTCAAGAAGCTAGCACAAACCGTGTTTGATTTAGAGTTCCAAATACATCTATCAGTATAGGAGAAAACAGAGTGAAACGCCAAAATTCAAACTGTTACTGGAAACGAACGCTTCAACATAGAAGAACGAAATTTGGGGAACCAAGTGGGCTTAGTGTACTGATCATTACCTGAAAGTGTCATCCAGTTTGGGTGAAAAAATAGTTGCTGAGATTTCTGGAGACTCGCAATTTTTGGAAGCTTGGCAACCCCTTTCAATGAACGTGTTTCTCCCCAGTCACTGCTTAGGGCTACATCAAGAGGAAACAGAACATAGAGATAGAACGTGAAACTGCTTTAGTGTGTCAAGTTTCAAGAAGCTAGCACAAACTGTGTTTGATTTAGAGTTCCAAATACATCTATCAGTATAGGAGAAAACAGAGTGAAACGCCAAAATTCAAACTGTTACTGGAAACGAACGCTTCAACATAGAAGAACGAAATTTGGGGAACCAAGTGGGCGTAGTGTACTGATCATTACCTGAAAGAGTCATCCAGTTTGGGTGAAAAAATAGTAGCTGAGATTTCTGGAGACTCGCAATTTTTGGAAGCTTGGCAACCCCTTTCAATGAAAGTGTTTCTCCCCAGTCACTGCTTAGGGCTACATCAAGAGGAAATAGAACATAGAGAAAGAACGTGAAACTGCTTTAGTGTGTCAAGTTTCAAGAAGCTAGCACAAACCGTGTTTGATTTAGAGTTCCAAATACATCTATCAGAATAGGAGAACACAGAGTGAAACGCCAAAATTCAAACTGTTACTGGAAACGAACGCTTCAACATAGAAGAACGAAATTTGGGGAACCAAGTGGGCTTAGTGTACTGATCATTACCTGAAAGTATCATCCAGTTTGGGTGAAAAAATAGTTGCTGAGATTTCTGGAGACACGCAATTTTTGGAAGCTTGGCAACCCCTTTCAATGAAAGTGTTTCTCCCCAGTCACTGCTTAGGGCTACATCAAGAGGAAACAGAACATAGAGATAGAACGTGAAACTGCTTTAGTGTGTCAAGTTTCAAGAAGCTAGCACAAACCGTGTTTGATTTAGAGTTCCAAATACATCTATGAGTATAGGAGAAAACAGAGTGAAACGCCAAAATTCAAACTGTTACTGGAAACGAACGCTTCAACATAGAAGAACGAAATTTGGGGAACCAAGTGGGCTTAGTGTACTGATCATTACCTGAAAGTGTCATCCAGTTTGGGTGAAAAAATCGTTTCTGAGATTTCTGGAGACTCGCAATTTTTGGAAGCTTGGCAACCCCTTTCAATGAAAGTGTTTCTCCCCAGTCACTGCTTAGGGCTACATCAAGAGGAAACAGAACATAGAGATAGAATGTGAAACTGCTTTAGTGTGTCAAGTTTCAAGAAGCTAGCACAAACCGTGTTTGATTTAGAGTTCCAAATACATCTATCAGTATAGGAGAAAACAGAGTGAAACGCCAAAATTTAAACTGTTACTGGAAACGAACGCTTCAACATAGAAGAACGAAATTTGGGGAACCAAGTGGGCTTAGTGTACTGATCATTACCTGAAAGTGTCATCCAGTTTGGGTGAAAAAATAGTTGCTGAGATTTCTGGAGACTCGCAATTTTTGGAAGCTTGGCAACCCCTTTCAATGAAAGTGTTTCTCCCCAGTCACTGCTTAGGGCTACATCAAGAGGAAACAGAACATAGAGATAGAACGTGAAACTGCTTTAGTGTGTCAAGTTTCAAGAAGCTAGCACAAACCGTGTTTGATTTAGAGTTCCAAATACATCTATCAGTATAGGAGAAAACAGAGTGAAACGCCAAAATTCAAACTGTTACTGGAAACGAACGCTTCAACATAGAAGAACGAAATTTGGGGAACCAAGTGGGCTTAGTGTACTGATCATTACCTGAAAGTGTCATCCAGTTTGGGTGAAAAAATAGTTGCTGAGATTTCTGGAGACTCGCAATTTTTGGAAGCTTGGCAACCCCTTTCAATGAAAGTGTTTCTCCCCAGTCACTGCTTAGGGCTACATCAAGAGGAAACAGAACATAGAGATAGAACGTGAAACTGCTTTAGTGTGTCAAGTTTCAAGAAGCTAGCACAAACCGTGTTTGATTTAGAGTTCCAAATACATCTATCAGTATAGGAGAAAACAGAGTGAAACGCCAAAATTCAAACTGTTACTGGAAACGAACGCTTCAACATAGAAGAACGAAATTTGGGGAACCAAGTGGGCTTAGTGTACTGATCATTACCTGAAAGTGTCATCCAGTTTGGGTGAAAAAATAGTTGCTGAGATTTCGAAAGACACGCAATTTTTGGAAGCTTGGCAACCCCTTTCAATGAAAGTGTTTCTCCCCAGTCACTGCTTAGGGCTACATCAAGAGGAAACAGAACATAGAGATAGAACGTGAAACTGCTTTAGTGTGTCAAGTTTCAAGAAGCTAGCACAAACCGTGTTTGATTTAGAGTTCCAAATACATCTATCAGTATAGGAGAAAACAGAGTGAAACGCCAAAATTCAAACTGTTACTGGAAACGAACGCTTCAACATAGAAGAACGAAATTTGGGGAACCAAGTGGGCTTAGTGTACTGATCATTACCTGAAAGTGTCATCCAGTTTGGGTGAAAAAATAGTTGCTGAGATTTCTGGAGACTCGCAATTTTTGGAAGCTTGGCAACCCCTTTCAATGAACGTGTTTCTCCCCAGTCACTGCTTAGGGCTACATCAAGAGGAAACAGAACATAGAGATAGAACGTGAAACTGCTTTAGTGTGTCAAGTTTCAAGAAGCTAGCACAAACCGTGTTTGATTTAGAGTTCCAAATACATCTATCAGTATAGGAGAAAACAGAGTGAAACGCCAAAATTCAAACTGTTACTGGAAACGAACGCTTCAACATAGAAGAACGAAATTTGGGGAACCAAGTGGGCTTAGTGTACTGATCATTACCTGAAAGAGTCATCCAGTTTGGGTGAAAAAATAGTTGCTGAGATTTCTGGAGACTCGCAATTTTTGGAAGCTTGGCAACCCCTTTCAATGAAAGTGTTTCTCCCCAGTCACTGCTTAGGGCTACATCAAGAGGAAATAGAACATAGAGATAGAACGTGAAACTGCTTTAGTGTGTCAAGTTTCAAGAAGCTAGCACAAACCGTGTTTGATTTAGAGTTCCAAATACATCTATCAGAATTGGAGAACACAGAGTGAAACGCCAAAATTCAAACTGTTACTGGAAACGAACGCTTCAACATAGAAGAACGAAATTTGGGGAACCAAGTGGGCTTAGTGTACTGATCATTACCTGAAAGTATCATCCAGTTTGGGTGAAAAAATAGTTGCTGAGATTTCTGGAGACACGCAATTTTTGGAAGCTTGGCAACCCCTTTCAATGAAAGTGTTTCTCCCCAGTCACTGCTTAGGGCTACATCAAGAGGAAACAGAACATAGAGATAGAACGTGAAACTGCTTTAGTGTGTCAAGTTTCAAGAAGCTAGCACAAACCGTGTTTGATTTAGAGTTCCAAATACATCTATGAGTATAGGAGAAAACAGAGTGAAACGCCAAAATTCAAACTGTTACTGGAAACGAACGCTTCAACATAGAAGAACGAAATTTGGGGAACCAAGTGGGCTTAGTGTACTGATCATTACCTGAAAGTGTCATCCAGTTTGGGTGAAAAAATCGTTTCTGAGATTTCTGGAGACTCGCAATTTTTGGAAGCTTGGCAACCCCTTTCAATGAAAGTGTTTCTCCCCAGTCACTGCTTAGGGCTACATCAAGAGGAAACAGAACATAGAGATAGAACGTGAAACTGCTTTAGTGTGTCAAGTTTCAAGAAGCTAGCACAAACCGTGTTTGATTTAGAGTTCCAAATACATCTATCAGTATAGGAGAAAACAGAGTGAAACGCCAAAATTCAAACTGTTACTGGAAACGAACGCTTCAACATAGAAGAACGAAATTTGGGGAACCAAGTGGGCTTAGTGTACTGATCATTACCTGAAAGTGTCATCCAGTTTGGGTGAAAAAATAGTTGCTGAGATTTCTGGAGACTCGCAATTTTTGGAAGCTTGGCAACCCCTTTCAATGAACGTGTTTCTCCCCAGTCACTGCTTAGGGCTACATCAAGAGGAAACAGAACATAGAGATAGAACGTGAAACTGCTTTAGTGTGTCAAGTTTCAAGAAGCTAGCACAAACTGTGTTTGATTTAGAGTTCCAAATACATCTATCAGTATAGGAGAAAACAGAGTGAAACGCCAAAATTCAAACTGTTACTGGAAACGAACGCTTCAACATAGAAGAACGAAATTTGGGGAACCAAGTGGGCGTAGTGTACTGATCATTACCTGAAAGAGTCATCCAGTTTGGGTGAAAAAATAGTAGCTGAGATTTCTGGAGACTCGCAATTTTTGGAAGCTTGGCAACCCCTTTCAATGAAAGTGTTTCTCCCCAGTCACTGCTTAGGGCTACATCAAGAGGAAATAGAACATAGAGAAAGAACGTGAAACTGCTTTAGTGTGTCAAGTTTCAAGAAGCTAGCACAAACCGTGTTTGATTTAGAGTTCCAAATACATCTATCAGAATAGGAGAACACAGAGTGAAACGCCAAAATTCAAACTGTTACTGGAAACGAACGCTTCAACATAGAAGAACGAAATTTGGGGAACCAAGTGGGCGTAGTGTACTGATCATTACCTGAAAGAGTCATCCAGTTTGGGTGAAAAAATAGTAGCTGAGATTTCTGGAGACTCGCAATTTTTGGAAGCTTGGCAACCCCTTTCAATGAAAGTGTTTCTCCCCAGTCACTGCTTAGGGCTACATCAAGAGGAAATAGAACATAGAGAAAGAACGTGAAACTGCTTTAGTGTGTCAAGTTTCAAGAAGCTAGCACAAACCGTGTTTGATTTAGAGTTCCAAATACATCTATCAGAATAGGAGAACACAGAGTGAAACGCCAAAATTCAAACTGTTACTGGAAACGAACGCTTCAACATAGAAGAACGAAATTTGGGGAACCAAGTGGGCTTAGTGTACTGATCATTACCTGAAAGTATCATCCAGTTTGGGTGAAAAAATAGTTGCTGAGATTTCTGGAGACACGCAATTTTTGGAAGCTTGGCAACCCCTTTCAATGAAAGTGTTTCTCCCCAGTCACTGCTTAGGGCTACATCAAGAGGAAACAGAACATAGAGATAGAACGTGAAACTGCTTTAGTGTGTCAAGTTTCAAGAAGCTAGCACAAACCGTGTTTGATTTAGAGTTCCAAATACATCTATGAGTATAGGAGAAAACAGAGTGAAACGCCAAAATTCAAACTGTTACTGGAAACGAACGCTTCAACATAGAAGAACGAAATTTGGGGAACCAAGTGGGCTTAGTGTACTGATCATTACCTGAAAGTGTCATCCAGTTTGGGTGAAAAAATCGTTTCTGAGATTTCTGGAGACTCGCAATTTTTGGAAGCTTGGCAACCCCTTTCAATGAAAGTGTTTCTCCCCAGTCACTGCTTAGGGCTACATCAAGAGGAAACAGAACATAGAGATAGAACGTGAAACTGCTTTAGTGTGTCAAGTTTCAAGAAGCTAGCACAAACCGTGTTTGATTTAGAGTTCCAAATACATCTATGAGTATAGGAGAAAACAGAGTGAAACGCCAAAATTCAAACTGTTACTGGAAACGAACGCTTCAACATAGAAGAACGAAATTTGGGGAACCAAGTGGGCTTAGTGTACTGATCATTACCTGAAAGTGTCATCCAGTTTGGGTGAAAAAATAGTTGCTGAGATTTCTGGAGACTCGCAATTTTTGGAAGCTTGGCAACCCCTTTCAATGAAAGTGTTTCTCCCCAGTCACTGCTTAGGGCTACATCAAGAGGAAACAGAACATAGAGATAGAATGTGAAACTGCTTTAGTGTGTCAAGTTTCAAGAAGCTAGCACAAACCGTGTTTGATTTAGAGTTCCAAATACATCTATCAGTATAGGAGAAAACAGAGTGAAACGCCAAAATTCAAACTGTTACTGGAAACGAACGCTTCAACATAGAAGAACGAAATTTGGGGAACCAAGTGGGCTTAGTGTACTGATCATTACCTGAAAGTGTCATCCAGTTTGGGTGAAAAAATAGTTGCTGAGATTTCTGGAGACTCGCAATTTTTGGAAGCTTGGCAACCCCTTTCAATGAAAGTGTTTCTCCCCAGTCACTGCTTAGGGCTACATCAAGAGGAAACAGAACATAGAGATAGAACGTGAAACTGCTTTAGTGTGTCAAGTTTCAAGAAGCTAGCACAAACCGTGTTTGATTTAGAGTTCCAAATACATCTATCAGTATAGGAGAAAACAGAGTGAAACGCCAAAATTCAAACTGTTACTGGAAACGAACGCTTCAACATAGAAGAACGAAATTTGGGGAACCAAGTGGGCTTAGTGTACTGATCATTACCTGAAAGTGTCATCCAGTTTGGGTGAAAAAATAGTTGCTGAGATTTCGAAAGACACGCAATTTTTGGAAGCTTGGCAACCCCTTTCAATGAAAGTGTTTCTCCCCAGTCACTGCTTAGGGCTACATCAAGAGGAAACAGAACATAGAGATAGAACGTGAAACTGCTTTAGTGTGTCAAGTTTCAAGAAGCTAGCACAAACCGTGTTTGATTTAGAGTTCCAAATACATCTATCAGTATAGGAGAAAACAGAGTGAAACGCCAAAATTCAAACTGTTACTGGAAACGAACGCTTCAACATAGAAGAACGAAATTTGGGGAACCAAGTGGGCTTAGTGTACTGATCATTACCTGAAAGTGTCATCCAGTTTGGGTGAAAAAATAGTTGCTGAGATTTCTGGAGACTCGCAATTTTTGGAAGCTTGGCAACCCCTTTCAATGAACGTGTTTCTCCCCAGTCACTGCTTAGGGCTACATCAAGAGGAAACAGAACATAGAGATAGAACGTGAAACTGCTTTAGTGTGTCAAGTTTCAAGAAGCTAGCACAAACCGTGTTTGATTTAGAGTTCCAAATACATCTATCAGTATAGGAGAAAACAGAGTGAAACGCCAAAATTCAAACTGTTACTGGAAACGAACGCTTCAACATAGAAGAACGAAATTTGGGGAACCAAGTGGGCTTAGTGTACTGATCATTACCTGAAAGAGTCATCCAGTTTGGGTGAAAAAATAGTTGCTGAGATTTCTGGAGACTCGCAATTTTTGGAAGCTTGGCAACCCCTTTCAATGAAAGTGTTTCTCCCCAGTCACTGCTTAGGGCTACATCAAGAGGAAATAGAACATAGAGATAGAACGTGAAACTGCTTTATTGTGTCAAGTTTCAAGAAGCTAGCACAAACCGTGTTTGATTTAGAGTTCCAAATACATCTATCAGAATTGGAGAACACAGAGTGAAACGCCAAAATTCAAACTGTTACTGGAAACGAACGCTTCAACATAGAAGAACGAAATTTGGGGAACCAAGTGGGCTTAGTGTACTGATCATTACCTGAAAGTATCATCCAGTTTGGGTGAAAAAATAGTTGCTGAGATTTCTGGAGACACGCAATTTTTGGAAGCTTGGCAACCCCTTTCAATGAAAGTGTTTCTCCCCAGTCACTGCTTAGGGCTACATCAAGAGGAAACAGAACATAGAGATAGAACGTGAAACTGCTTTAGTGTGTCAAGTTTCAAGAAGCTAGCACAAACCGTGTTTGATTTAGAGTTCCAAATACATCTATGAGTATAGGAGAAAACAGAGTGAAACGCCAAAATTCAAACTGTTACTGGAAACGAACGCTTCAACATAGAAGAACGAAATTTGGGGAACCAAGTGGGCTTAGTGTACTGATCATTACCTGAAAGTGTCATCCAGTTTGGGTGAAAAAATCGTTTCTGAGATTTCTGGAGACTCGCAATTTTTGGAAGCTTGGCAACCCCTTTCAATGAAAGTGTTTCTCCCCAGTCACTGCTTAGGGCTACATCAAGAGGAAACAGAACATAGAGATAGAACGTGAAACTGCTTTAGTGTGTCAAGTTTCAAGAAGCTAGCACAAACCGTGTTTGATTTAGAGTTCCAAATACATCTATCAGTATAGGAGAAAACAGAGTGAAACGCCAAAATTCAAACTGTTACTGGAAACGAACGCTTCAACATAGAAGAACGAAATTTGGGGAACCAAGTGGGCTTAGTGTACTGATCATTACCTGAAAGTGTCATCCAGTTTGGGTGAAAAAATAGTTGCTGAGATTTCTGGAGACTCGCAATTTTTGGAAGCTTGGCAACCCCTTTCAATGAAAGTGTTTCTCCCCAGTCACTGCTTAGGGCTACATCAAGAGGAAACAGAACATAGAGATAGAACGTGAAACTGCTTTAGTGTGTCAAGTTTCAAGAAGCTAGCACAAACCGTGTTTGATTTAGAGTTCCAAATACATCTATCAGTATAGGAGAAAACAGAGTGAAACGCCAAAATTCAAACTGTTACTGGAAACGAACGCTTCAACATAGAAGAACGAAATTTGGGGAACCAAGTGGGCTTAGTGTACTGATCATTACCTGAAAGTGTCATCCAGTTTGGGTGAAAAAATAGTTGCTGAGATTTCGAAAGACACGCAATTTTTGGAAGCTTGGCAACCCCTTTCAATGAAAGTGTTTCTCCCCAGTCACTGCTTAGGGCTACATCAAGAGGAAACAGAACATAGAGATAGAACGTGAAACTGCTTTAGTGTGTCAAGTTTCAAGAAGCTAGCACAAACCGTGTTTGATTTAGAGTTCCAAATACATCTATCAGTATAGGAGAAAACAGAGTGAAACGCCAAAATTCAAACTGTTACTGGAAACGAACGCTTCAACATAGAAGAACGAAATTTGGGGAACCAAGTGGGCTTAGTGTACTGATCATTACCTGAAAGTGTCATCCAGTTTGGGTGAAAAAATAGTTGCTGAGATTTCTGGAGACTCGCAATTTTTGGAAGCTTGGCAACCCCTTTCAATGAACGTGTTTCTCCCCAGTCACTGCTTAGGGCTACATCAAGAGGAAACAGAACATAGAGATAGAACGTGAAACTGCTTTAGTGTGTCAAGTTTCAAGAAGCTAGCACAAACCGTGTTTGATTTAGAGTTCCAAATACATCTATCAGTATAGGAGAAAACAGAGTGAAACGCCAAAATTCAAACTGTTACTGGAAACGAACGCTTCAACATAGAAGAACGAAATTTGGGGAACCAAGTGGGCTTAGTGTACTGATCATTACCTGAAAGAGTCATCCAGTTTGGGTGAAAAAATAGTTGCTGAGATTTCTGGAGACTCGCAATTTTTGGAAGCTTGGCAACCCCTTTCAATGAAAGTGTTTCTCCCCAGTCACTGCTTAGGGCTACATCAAGAGGAAATAGAACATAGAGATAGAACGTGAAACTGCTTTAGTGTGTCAAGTTTCAAGAAGCTAGCACAAACCGTGTTTGATTTAGAGTTCCAAATACATCTATCAGAATTGGAGAACACAGAGTGAAACGCCAAAATTCAAACTGTTACTGGAAACGAACGCTTCAACATAGAAGAACGAAATTTGGGGAACCAAGTGGGCTTAGTGTACTGATCATTACCTGAAAGTATCATCCAGTTTGGGTGAAAAAATAGTTGCTGAGATTTCTGGAGACACGCAATTTTTGGAAGCTTGGCAACCCCTTTCAATGAAAGTGTTTCTCCCCAGTCACTGCTTAGGGCTACATCAAGAGGAAACAGAACATAGAGATAGAACGTGAAACTGCTTTAGTGTGTCAAGTTTCAAGAAGCTAGCACAAACCGTGTTTGATTTAGAGTTCCAAATACATCTATGAGTATAGGAGAAAACAGAGTGAAACGCCAAAATTCAAACTGTTACTGGAAACGAACGCTTCAACATAGAAGAACGAAATTTGGGGAACCAAGTGGGCTTAGTGTACTGATCATTACCTGAAAGTGTCATCCAGTTTGGGTGAAAAAATCGTTTCTGAGATTTCTGGAGACTCGCAATTTTTGGAAGCTTGGCAACCCCTTTCAATGAAAGTGTTTCTCCCCAGTCACTGCTTAGGGCTACATCAAGAGGAAACAGAACATAGAGATAGAACGTGAAACTGCTTTAGTGTGTCAAGTTTCAAGAAGCTAGCACAAACCGTGTTTGATTTAGAGTTCCAAATACATCTATCAGTATAGGAGAAAACAGAGTGAAACGCCAAAATTCAAACTGTTACTGGAAACGAACGCTTCAACATAGAAGAACGAAATTTGGGGAACCAAGTGGGCTTAGTGTACTGATCATTACCTGAAAGTGTCATCCAGTTTGGGTGAAAAAATAGTTGCTGAGATTTCTGGAGACTCGCAATTTTTGGAAGCTTGGCAACCCCTTTCAATGAACGTGTTTCTCCCCAGTCACTGCTTAGGGCTACATCAAGAGGAAACAGAACATAGAGATAGAACGTGAAACTGCTTTAGTGTGTCAAGTTTCAAGAAGCTAGCACAAACTGTGTTTGATTTAGAGTTCCAAATACATCTATCAGTATAGGAGAAAACAGAGTGAAACGCCAAAATTCAAACTGTTACTGGAAACGAACGCTTCAACATAGAAGAACGAAATTTGGGGAACCAAGTGGGCGTAGTGTACTGATCATTACCTGAAAGAGTCATCCAGTTTGGGTGAAAAAATAGTAGCTGAGATTTCTGGAGACTCGCAATTTTTGGAAGCTTGGCAACCCCTTTCAATGAAAGTGTTTCTCCCCAGTCACTGCTTAGGGCTACATCAAGAGGAAATAGAACATAGAGAAAGAACGTGAAACTGCTTTAGTGTGTCAAGTTTCAAGAAGCTAGCACAAACCGTGTTTGATTTAGAGTTCCAAATACATCTATCAGAATAGGAGAACACAGAGTGAAACGCCAAAATTCAAACTGTTACTGGAAACGAACGCTTCAACATAGAAGAACGAAATTTGGGGAACCAAGTGGGCGTAGTGTACTGATCATTACCTGAAAGAGTCATCCAGTTTGGGTGAAAAAATAGTAGCTGAGATTTCTGGAGACTCGCAATTTTTGGAAGCTTGGCAACCCCTTTCAATGAAAGTGTTTCTCCCCAGTCACTGCTTAGGGCTACATCAAGAGGAAATAGAACATAGAGAAAGAACGTGAAACTGCTTTAGTGTGTCAAGTTTCAAGAAGCTAGCACAAACCGTGTTTGATTTAGAGTTCCAAATACATCTATCAGAATAGGAGAACACAGAGTGAAACGCCAAAATTCAAACTGTTACTGGAAACGAACGCTTCAACATAGAAGAACGAAATTTGGGGAACCAAGTGGGCTTAGTGTACTGATCATTACCTGAAAGTATCATCCAGTTTGGGTGAAAAAATAGTTGCTGAGATTTCTGGAGACACGCAATTTTTGGAAGCTTGGCAACCCCTTTCAATGAAAGTGTTTCTCCCCAGTCACTGCTTAGGGCTACATCAAGAGGAAACAGAACATAGAGATAGAACGTGAAACTGCTTTAGTGTGTCAAGTTTCAAGAAGCTAGCACAAACCGTGTTTGATTTAGAGTTCCAAATACATCTATGAGTATAGGAGAAAACAGAGTGAAACGCCAAAATTCAAACTGTTACTGGAAACGAACGCTTCAACATAGAAGAACGAAATTTGGGGAACCAAGTGGGCTTAGTGTACTGATCATTACCTGAAAGTGTCATCCAGTTTGGGTGAAAAAATCGTTTCTGAGATTTCTGGAGACTCGCAATTTTTGGAAGCTTGGCAACCCCTTTCAATGAAAGTGTTTCTCCCCAGTCACTGCTTAGGGCTACATCAAGAGGAAACAGAACATAGAGATAGAACGTGAAACTGCTTTAGTGTGTCAAGTTTCAAGAAGCTAGCACAAACCGTGTTTGATTTAGAGTTCCAAATACATCTATGAGTATAGGAGAAAACAGAGTGAAACGCCAAAATTCAAACTGTTACTGGAAACGAACGCTTCAACATAGAAGAACGAAATTTGGGGAACCAAGTGGGCTTAGTGTACTGATCATTACCTGAAAGTGTCATCCAGTTTGGGTGAAAAAATAGTTGCTGAGATTTCTGGAGACTCGCAATTTTTGGAAGCTTGGCAACCCCTTTCAATGAAAGTGTTTCTCCCCAGTCACTGCTTAGGGCTACATCAAGAGGAAACAGAACATAGAGATAGAATGTGAAACTGCTTTAGTGTGTCAAGTTTCAAGAAGCTAGCACAAACCGTGTTTGATTTAGAGTTCCAAATACATCTATCAGTATAGGAGAAAACAGAGTGAAACGCCAAAATTCAAACTGTTACTGGAAACGAACGCTTCAACATAGAAGAACGAAATTTGGGGAACCAAGTGGGCTTAGTGTACTGATCATTACCTGAAAGTGTCATCCAGTTTGGGTGAAAAAATAGTTGCTGAGATTTCTGGAGACTCGCAATTTTTGGAAGCTTGGCAACCCCTTTCAATGAAAGTGTTTCTCCCCAGTCACTGCTTAGGGCTACATCAAGAGGAAACAGAACATAGAGATAGAACGTGAAACTGCTTTAGTGTGTCAAGTTTCAAGAAGCTAGCACAAACCGTGTTTGATTTAGAGTTCCAAATACATCTATCAGTATAGGAGAAAACAGAGTGAAACGCCAAAATTCAAACTGTTACTGGAAACGAACGCTTCAACATAGAAGAACGAAATTTGGGGAACCAAGTGGGCTTAGTGTACTGATCATTACCTGAAAGTGTCATCCAGTTTGGGTGAAAAAATAGTTGCTGAGATTTCGAAAGACACGCAATTTTTGGAAGCTTGGCAACCCCTTTCAATGAAAGTGTTTCTCCCCAGTCACTGCTTAGGGCTACATCAAGAGGAAACAGAACATAGAGATAGAACGTGAAACTGCTTTAGTGTGTCAAGTTTCAAGAAGCTAGCACAAACCGTGTTTGATTTAGAGTTCCAAATACATCTATCAGTATAGGAGAAAACAGAGTGAAACGCCAAAATTCAAACTGTTACTGGAAACGAACGCTTCAACATAGAAGAACGAAATTTGGGGAACCAAGTGGGCTTAGTGTACTGATCATTACCTGAAAGTGTCATCCAGTTTGGGTGAAAAAATAGTTGCTGAGATTTCTGGAGACTCGCAATTTTTGGAAGCTTGGCAACCCCTTTCAATGAACGTGTTTCTCCCCAGTCACTGCTTAGGGCTACATCAAGAGGAAACAGAACATAGAGATAGAACGTGAAACTGCTTTAGTGTGTCAAGTTTCAAGAAGCTAGCACAAACCGTGTTTGATTTAGAGTTCCAAATACATCTATCAGTATAGGAGAAAACAGAGTGAAACGCCAAAATTCAAACTGTTACTGGAAACGAACGCTTCAACATAGAAGAACGAAATTTGGGGAACCAAGTGGGCTTAGTGTACTGATCATTACCTGAAAGAGTCATCCAGTTTGGGTGAAAAAATAGTTGCTGAGATTTCTGGAGACTCGCAATTTTTGGAAGCTTGGCAACCCCTTTCAATGAAAGTGTTTCTCCCCAGTCACTGCTTAGGGCTACATCAAGAGGAAATAGAACATAGAGATAGAACGTGAAACTGCTTTATTGTGTCAAGTTTCAAGAAGCTAGCACAAACCGTGTTTGATTTAGAGTTCCAAATACATCTATCAGAATTGGAGAACACAGAGTGAAACGCCAAAATTCAAACTGTTACTGGAAACGAACGCTTCAACATAGAAGAACGAAATTTGGGGAACCAAGTGGGCTTAGTGTACTGATCATTACCTGAAAGTATCATCCAGTTTGGGTGAAAAAATAGTTGCTGAGATTTCTGGAGACACGCAATTTTTGGAAGCTTGGCAACCCCTTTCAATGAAAGTGTTTCTCCCCAGTCACTGCTTAGGGCTACATCAAGAGGAAACAGAACATAGAGATAGAACGTGAAACTGCTTTAGTGTGTCAAGTTTCAAGAAGCTAGCACAAACCGTGTTTGATTTAGAGTTCCAAATACATCTATGAGTATAGGAGAAAACAGAGTGAAACGCCAAAATTCAAACTGTTACTGGAAACGAACGCTTCAACATAGAAGAACGAAATTTGGGGAACCAAGTGGGCTTAGTGTACTGATCATTACCTGAAAGTGTCATCCAGTTTGGGTGAAAAAATCGTTTCTGAGATTTCTGGAGACTCGCAATTTTTGGAAGCTTGGCAACCCCTTTCAATGAAAGTGTTTCTCCCCAGTCACTGCTTAGGGCTACATCAAGAGGAAACAGAACATAGAGATAGAACGTGAAACTGCTTTAGTGTGTCAAGTTTCAAGAAGCTAGCACAAACCGTGTTTGATTTAGAGTTCCAAATACATCTATCAGTATAGGAGAAAACAGAGTGAAACGCCAAAATTCAAACTGTTACTGGAAACGAACGCTTCAACATAGAAGAACGAAATTTGGGGAACCAAGTGGGCTTAGTGTACTGATCATTACCTGAAAGTGTCATCCAGTTTGGGTGAAAAAATAGTTGCTGAGATTTCTGGAGACTCGCAATTTTTGGAAGCTTGGCAACCCCTTTCAATGAACGTGTTTCTCCCCAGTCACTGCTTAGGGCTACATCAAGAGGAAACAGAACATAGAGATAGAACGTGAAACTGCTTTAGTGTGTCAAGTTTCAAGAAGCTAGCACAAACTGTGTTTGATTTAGAGTTCCAAATACATCTATCAGTATAGGAGAAAACAGAGTGAAACGCCAAAATTCAAACTGTTACTGGAAACGAACGCTTCAACATAGAAGAACGAAATTTGGGGAACCAAGTGGGCGTAGTGTACTGATCATTACCTGAAAGAGTCATCCAGTTTGGGTGAAAAAATAGTAGCTGAGATTTCTGGAGACTCGCAATTTTTGGAAGCTTGGCAACCCCTTTCAATGAAAGTGTTTCTCCCCAGTCACTGCTTAGGGCTACATCAAGAGGAAATAGAACATAGAGATAGAACGTGAAACTGCTTTAGTGTGTCAAGTTTCAAGAAGCTAGCACAAACCGTGTTTGATTTAGAGTTCCAAATACATCTATCAGAATAGGAGAACACAGAGTGAAACGCCAAAATTCAAACTGTTACTGGAAACGAACGCTTCAACATAGAAGAACGAAATTTGGGGAACCAAGTGGGCTTAGTGTACTGATCATTACCTGAAAGTATCATCCAGTTTGGGTGAAAAAATAGTTGCTGAGATTTCTGGAGACACGCAATTTTTGGAAGCTTGGCAACCCCTTTCAATGAAAGTGTTTCTCCCCAGTCACTGCTTAGGGCTACATCAAGAGGAAACAGAACATAGAGATAGAACGTGAAACTGCTTTAGTGTGTCAAGTTTCAAGAAGCTAGCACAAACCGTGTTTGATTTAGAGTTCCAAATACATCTATGAGTATAGGAGAAAACAGAGTGAAACGCCAAAATTCAAACTGTTACTGGAAACGAACGCTTCAACATAGAAGAACGAAATTTGGGGAACCAAGTGGGCTTAGTGTACTGATCATTACCTGAAAGTGTCATCCAGTTTGGGTGAAAAAATCGTTTCTGAGATTTCTGGAGACTCGCAATTTTTGGAAGCTTGGCAACCCCTTTCAATGAAAGTGTTTCTCCCCAGTCACTGCTTAGGGCTACATCAAGAGGAAACAGAACATAGAGATAGAACGTGAAACTGCTTTAGTGTGTCAAGTTTCAAGAAGCTAGCACAAACCGTGTTTGATTTAGAGTTCCAAATACATCTATCAGTATAGGAGAAAACAGAGTGAAACGCCAAAATTCAAACTGTTACTGGAAACGAACGCTTCAACATAGAAGAACGAAATTTGGGGAACCAAGTGGGCTTAGTGTACTGATCATTACCTGAAAGTGTCATCCAGTTTGGGTGAAAAAATAGTTGCTGAGATTTCTGGAGACTCGCAATTTTTGGAAGCTTGGCAACCCCTTTCAATGAACGTGTTTCTCCCCAGTCACTGCTTAGGGCTACATCAAGAGGAAACAGAACATAGAGATAGAACGTGAAACTGCTTTAGTGTGTCAAGTTTCAAGAAGCTAGCACAAACCGTGTTTGATTTAGAGTTCCAAATACATCTATCAGTATAGGAGAAAACAGAGTGAAACGCCAAAATTCAAACTGTTACTGGAAACGAACGCTTCAACATAGAAGAACGAAATTTGGGGAACCAAGTGGGCTTAGTGTACTGATCATTACCTGAAAGAGTCATCCAGTTTGGGTGAAAAAATAGTTGCTGAGATTTCTGGAGACTCGCAATTTTTGGAAGCTTGGCAACCCCTTTCAATGAAAGTGTTTCTCCCCAGTCACTGCTTAGGGCTACATCAAGAGGAAATAGAACATAGAGATAGAACGTGAAACTGCTTTAGTGTGTCAAGTTTTAAGAAGCTAGCACAAACCGTGTTTGATTTAGAGTTCCAAATACATCTATCAGAATAGGAGAACACAGAGTGAAACGCCAAAATTCAAACTGTTACTGGAAACGAACGCTTCAACATAGAAGAACGAAATTTGGGGAACCAAGTGGGCTTAGTGTACTGATCATTACCTGAAAGTATCATCCAGTTTGGGTGAAAAAATAGTTGCTGAGATTTCTGGAGACACGCAATTTTTGGAAGCTTGGCAACCCCTTTCAATGAAAGTGTTTCTCCCCAGTCACTGCTTAGGGCTACATCAAGAGGAAACAGAACATAGAGATAGAACGTGAAACTGCTTTAGTGTGTCAAGTTTCAAGAAGCTAGCACAAACCGTGTTTGATTTAGAGTTCCAAATACATCTATCAGTATAGGAGAAAACAGAGTGAAACGCCAAAATTCAAACTGTTACTGGAAACGAACGCTTCAACATAGAAGAACGAAATTTGGGGAACCAAGTGGGCTTAGTGTACTGATCATTACCTGAAAGTGTCATCCAGTTTGGGTGAAAAAATAGTTGCTGAGATTTCTGGAGACTCGCAATTTTTGGAAGCTTGGCAACCCCTTTCAATGAACGTGTTTCTCCCCAGTCACTGCTTAGGGCTACATCAAGAGGAAACAGAACATAGAGATAGAACGTGAAACTGCTTTAGTGTGTCAAGTTTCAAGAAGCTAGCACAAACCGTGTTTGATTTAGAGTTCCAAATACATCTATCAGTATAGGAGAAAACAGAGTGAAACGCCAAAATTCAAACTGTTACTGGAAACGAACGCTTCAACATAGAAGAACGAAATTTGGGGAACCAAGTGGGCTTAGTGTACTGATCATTACCTGAAAGAGTCATCCAGTTTGGGTGAAAAAATAGTTGCTGAGATTTCTGGAGACTCGCAATTTTTGGAAGCTTGGCAACCCCTTTCAATGAAAGTGTTTCTCCCCAGTCACTGCTTAGGGCTACATCAAGAGGAAATAGAACATAGAGATAGAACGTGAAACTGCTTTAGTGTGTCAAGTTTCAAGAAGCTAGCACAAACCGTGTTTGATTTAGAGTTCCAAATACATCTATCAGAATAGGAGAACACAGAGTGAAACGCCAAAATTCAAACTGTTACTGGAAACGAACGCTTCAACATAGAAGAACGAAATTTGGGGAACCAAGTGGGCTTAGTGTACTGATCATTACCTGAAAGTATCATCCAGTTTGGGTGAAAAAATAGTTGCTGAGATTTCTGGAGACACGCAATTTTTGGAAGCTTGGCAACCCCTTTCAATGAAAGTGTTTCTCCCCAGTCACTGCTTAGGGCTACATCAAGAGGAAACAGAACATAGAGATAGAACGTGAAACTGCTTTAGTGTGTCAAGTTTCAAGAAGCTAGCACAAACCGTGTTTGATTTAGAGTTCCAAATACATCTATGAGTATAGGAGAAAACAGAGTGAAACGCCAAAATTCAAACTGTTACTGGAAACGAACGCTTCAACATAGAAGAACGAAATTTGGGGAACCAAGTGGGCTTAGTGTACTGATCATTACCTGAAAGTGTCATCCAGTTTGGGTGAAAAAATCGTTTCTGAGATTTCTGGAGACTCGCAATTTTTGGAAGCTTGGCAACCCCTTTCAATGAAAGTGTTTCTCCCCAGTCACTGCTTAGGGCTACATCAAGAGGAAACAGAACATAGAGATAGAACGTGAAACTGCTTTAGTGTGTCAAGTTTCAAGAAGCTAGCACAAACCGTGTTTGATTTAGAGTTCCAAATACATCTATCAGTATAGGAGAAAACAGAGTGAAACGCCAAAATTCAAACTGTTACTGGAAACGAACGCTTCAACATAGAAGAACGAAATTTGGGGAACCAAGTGGGCTTAGTGTACTGATCATTACCTGAAAGTGTCATCCAGTTTGGGTGAAAAAATAGTTGCTGAGATTTCTGGAGACTCGCAATTTTTGGAAGCTTGGCAACCCCTTTCAATGAACGTGTTTCTCCCCAGTCACTGCTTAGGGCTACATCAAGAGGAAACAGAACATAGAGATAGAACGTGAAACTGCTTTAGTGTGTCAAGTTTCAAGAAGCTAGCACAAACTGTGTTTGATTTAGAGTTCCAAATACATCTATCAGTATAGGAGAAAACAGAGTGAAACGCCAAAATTCAAACTGTTACTGGAAACGAACGCTTCAACATAGAAGAACGAAATTTGGGGAACCAAGTGGGCGTAGTGTACTGATCATTACCTGAAAGAGTCATCCAGTTTGGGTGAAAAAATAGTAGCTGAGATTTCTGGAGACTCGCAATTTTTGGAAGCTTGGCAACCCCTTTCAATGAAAGTGTTTCTCCCCAGTCACTGCTTAGGGCTACATCAAGAGGAAATAGAACATAGAGAAAGAACGTGAAACTGCTTTAGTGTGTCAAGTTTCAAGAAGCTAGCACAAACCGTGTTTGATTTAGAGTTCCAAATACATCTATCAGAATAGGAGAACACAGAGTGAAACGCCAAAATTCAAACTGTTACTGGAAACGAACGCTTCAACATAGAAGAACGAAATTTGGGGAACCAAGTGGGCTTAGTGTACTGATCATTACCTGAAAGTATCATCCAGTTTGGGTGAAAAAATAGTTGCTGAGATTTCTGGAGACACGCAATTTTTGGAAGCTTGGCAACCCCTTTCAATGAAAGTGTTTCTCCCCAGTCACTGCTTAGGGCTACATCAAGAGGAAACAGAACATAGAGATAGAACGTGAAACTGCTTTAGTGTGTCAAGTTTCAAGAAGCTAGCACAAACCGTGTTTGATTTAGAGTTCCAAATACATCTATGAGTATAGGAGAAAACAGAGTGAAACGCCAAAATTCAAACTGTTACTGGAAACGAACGCTTCAACATAGAAGAACGAAATTTGGGGAACCAAGTGGGCTTAGTGTACTGATCATTACCTGAAAGTGTCATCCAGTTTGGGTGAAAAAATCGTTTCTGAGATTTCTGGAGACTCGCAATTTTTGGAAGCTTGGCAACCCCTTTCAATGAAAGTGTTTCTCCCCAGTCACTGCTTAGGGCTACATCAAGAGGAAACAGAACATAGAGATAGAACGTGAAACTGCTTTAGTGTGTCAAGTTTCAAGAAGCTAGCACAAACCGTGTTTGATTTAGAGTTCCAAATACATCTATCAGTATAGGAGAAAACAGAGTGAAACGCCAAAATTCAAACTGTTACTGGAAACGAACGCTTCAACATAGAAGAACGAAATTTGGGGAACCAAGTGGGCTTAGTGTACTGATCATTACCTGAAAGTGTCATCCAGTTTGGGTGAAAAAATAGTTGCTGAGATTTCTGGAGACTCGCAATTTTTGGAAGCTTGGCAACCCCTTTCAATGAACGTGTTTCTCCCCAGTCACTGCTTAGGGCTACATCAAGAGGAAACAGAACATAGAGATAGAACGTGAAACTGCTTTAGTGTGTCAAGTTTCAAGAAGCTAGCACAAACCGTGTTTGATTTAGAGTTCCAAATACATCTATCAGTATAGGAGAAAACAGAGTGAAACGCCAAAATTCAAACTGTTACTGGAAACGAACGCTTCAACATAGAAGAACGAAATTTGGGGAACCAAGTGGGCTTAGTGTACTGATCATTACCTGAAAGAGTCATCCAGTTTGGGTGAAAAAATAGTTGCTGAGATTTCTGGAGACTCGCAATTTTTGGAAGCTTGGCAACCCCTTTCAATGAAAGTGTTTCTCCCCAGTCACTGCTTAGGGCTACATCAAGAGGAAATAGAACATAGAGATAGAACGTGAAACTGCTTTAGTGTGTCAAGTTTCAAGAAGCTAGCACAAACCGTGTTTGATTTAGAGTTCCAAATACATCTATCAGAATAGGAGAACACAGAGTGAAACGCCAAAATTCAAACTGTTACTGGAAACGAACGCTTCAACATAGAAGAACGAAATTTGGGGAACCAAGTGGGCTTAGTGTACTGATCATTACCTGAAAGTATCATCCAGTTTGGGTGAAAAAATAGTTGCTGAGATTTCTGGAGACACGCAATTTTTGGAAGCTTGGCAACCCCTTTCAATGAAAGTGTTTCTCCCCAGTCACTGCTTAGGGCTACATCAAGAGGAAACAGAACATAGAGATAGAACGTGAAACTGCTTTAGTGTGTCAAGTTTCAAGAAGCTAGCACAAACCGTGTTTGATTTAGAGTTCCAAATACATCTATCAGTATAGGAGAAAACAGAGTGAAACGCCAAAATTCAAACTGTTACTGGAAACGAACGCTTCAACATAGAAGAACGAAATTTGGGGAACCAAGTGGGCTTAGTGTACTGATCATTACCTGAAAGTGTCATCCAGTTTGGGTGAAAAAATAGTTGCTGAGATTTCTGGAGACTCGCAATTTTTGGAAGCTTGGCAACCCCTTTCAATGAACGTGTTTCTCCCCAGTCACTGCTTAGGGCTACATCAAGAGGAAACAGAACATAGAGATAGAACGTGAAACTGCTTTAGTGTGTCAAGTTTCAAGAAGCTAGCACAAACCGTGTTTGATTTAGAGTTCCAAATACATCTATCAGTATAGGAGAAAACAGAGTGAAACGCCAAAATTCAAACTGTTACTGGAAACGAACGCTTCAACATAGAAGAACGAAATTTGGGGAACCAAGTGGGCTTAGTGTACTGATCATTACCTGAAAGAGTCATCCAGTTTGGGTGAAAAAATAGTTGCTGAGATTTCTGGAGACTCGCAATTTTTGGAAGCTTGGCAACCCCTTTCAATGAAAGTGTTTCTCCCCAGTCACTGCTTAGGGCTACATCAAGAGGAAATAGAACATAGAGATAGAACGTGAAACTGCTTTAGTGTGTCAAGTTTCAAGAAGCTAGCACAAACCGTGTTTGATTTAGAGTTCCAAATACATCTATCAGAATAGGAGAACACAGAGTGAAACGCCAAAATTCAAACTGTTACTGGAAACGAACGCTTCAACATAGAAGAACGAAATTTGGGGAACCAAGTGGGCTTAGTGTACTGATCATTACCTGAAAGTATCATCCAGTTTGGGTGAAAAAATAGTTGCTGAGATTTCTGGAGACACGCAATTTTTGGAAGCTTGGCAACCCCTTTCAATGAAAGTGTTTCTCCCCAGTCACTGCTTAGGGCTACATCAAGAGGAAACAGAACATAGAGATAGAACGTGAAACTGCTTTAGTGTGTCAAGTTTCAAGAAGCTAGCACAAACCGTGTTTGATTTAGAGTTCCAAATACATCTATGAGTATAGGAGAAAACAGAGTGAAACGCCAAAATTCAAACTGTTACTGGAAACGAACGCTTCAACATAGAAGAACGAAATTTGGGGAACCAAGTGGGCTTAGTGTACTGATCATTACCTGAAAGTGTCATCCAGTTTGGGTGAAAAAATCGTTTCTGAGATTTCTGGAGACTCGCAATTTTTGGAAGCTTGGCAACCCCTTTCAATGAAAGTGTTTCTCCCCAGTCACTGCTTAGGGCTACATCAAGAGGAAACAGAACATAGAGATAGAACGTGAAACTGCTTTAGTGTGTCAAGTTTCAAGAAGCTAGCACAAACCGTGTTTGATTTAGAGTTCCAAATACATCTATCAGTATAGGAGAAAACAGAGTGAAACGCCAAAATTCAAACTGTTACTGGAAACGAACGCTTCAACATAGAAGAACGAAATTTGGGGAACCAAGTGGGCTTAGTGTACTGATCATTACCTGAAAGTGTCATCCAGTTTGGGTGAAAAAATAGTTGCTGAGATTTCTGGAGACTCGCAATTTTTGGAAGCTTGGCAACCCCTTTCAATGAACGTGTTTCTCCCCAGTCACTGCTTAGGGCTACATCAAGAGGAAACAGAACATAGAGATAGAACGTGAAACTGCTTTAGTGTGTCAAGTTTCAAGAAGCTAGCACAAACTGTGTTTGATTTAGAGTTCCAAATACATCTATCAGTATAGGAGAAAACAGAGTGAAACGCCAAAATTCAAACTGTTACTGGAAACGAACGCTTCAACATAGAAGAACGAAATTTGGGGAACCAAGTGGGCGTAGTGTACTGATCATTACCTGAAAGAGTCATCCAGTTTGGGTGAAAAAATAGTAGCTGAGATTTCTGGAGACTCGCAATTTTTGGAAGCTTGGCAACCCCTTTCAATGAAAGTGTTTCTCCCCAGTCACTGCTTAGGGCTACATCAAGAGGAAATAGAACATAGAGAAAGAACGTGAAACTGCTTTAGTGTGTCAAGTTTCAAGAAGCTAGCACAAACCGTGTTTGATTTAGAGTTCCAAATACATCTATCAGAATAGGAGAACACAGAGTGAAACGCCAAAATTCAAACTGTTACTGGAAACGAACGCTTCAACATAGAAGAACGAAATTTGGGGAACCAAGTGGGCTTAGTGTACTGATCATTACCTGAAAGTATCATCCAGTTTGGGTGAAAAAATAGTTGCTGAGATTTCTGGAGACACGCAATTTTTGGAAGCTTGGCAACCACTTTCAATGAAAGTGTTTCTCCCCAGTCACTGCTTAGGGCTACATCAAGAGGAAACAGAACATAGAGATAGAACGTGAAACTGCTTTAGTGTGTCAAGTTTCAAGAAGCTAGCACAAACCGTGTTTGATTTAGAGTTCCAAATACATCTATGAGTATAGGAGAAAACAGAGTGAAACGCCAAAATTCAAACTGTTACTGGAAACGAACGCTTCAACATAGAAGAACGAAATTTGGGGAACCAAGTGGGCTTAGTGTACTGATCATTACCTGAAAGTGTCATCCAGTTTGGGTGAAAAAATCGTTTCTGAGATTTCTGGAGACTCGCAATTTTTGGAAGCTTGGCAACCCCTTTCAATGAAAGTGTTTCTCCCCAGTCACTGCTTAGGGCTACATCAAGAGGAAACAGAACATAGAGATAGAACGTGAAACTGCTTTAGTGTGTCAAGTTTCAAGAAGCTAGCACAAACCGTGTTTGATTTAGAGTTCCAAATACATCTATCAGTATAGGAGAAAACAGAGTGAAACGCCAAAATTCAAACTGTTACTGGAAACGAACGCTTCAACATAGAAGAACGAAATTTGGGGAACCAAGTGGGCTTAGTGTACTAATCATTACCTGAAAGTGTCATCCAGTTTGGGTGAAAAAATAGTTGCTGAGATTTCTGGAGACTCGCAATTTTTGGAAGCTTGGCAACCCCTTTCAATGAACGTGTTTCTCCCCAGTCACTGCTTAGGGCTACATCAAGAGGAAACAGAACATAGAGATAGAACGTGAAACTGCTTTAGTGTGTCAAGTTTCAAGAAGCTAGCACAAACCGTGTTTGATTTAGAGTTCCAAATACATCTATCAGTATAGGAGAAAACAGAGTGAAACGCCAAAATTCAAACTGTTACTGGAAACGAACGCTTCAACATAGAAGAACGAAATTTGGGGAACCAAGTGGGCTTAGTGTACTGATCATTACCTGAAAGAGTCATCCAGTTTGGGTGAAAAAATAGTTGCTGAGATTTCTGGAGACTCACAATTTTTGGAAGCTTGGCAACCCCTTTCAATGAAAGTGTTTCTCCCCAGTCACTGCTTAGGGCTACATCAAGAGGAAATAGAACATAGAGATAGAACGTGAAACTGCTTTAGTGTGTCAAGTTTCAAGAAGCTAGCACAAACCGTGTTTGATTTAGAGTTCCAAATACATCTATCAGAATAGGAGAACACAGAGTGAAACGCCAAAATTCAAACTGTTACTGGAAACGAACGCTTCAACATAGAAGAACGAAATTTGGGGAACCAAGTGGGCTTAGTGTACTGATCATTACCTGAAAGTATCATCCAGTTTGGGTGAAAAAATAGTTGCTGAGATTTCTGGAGACACGCAATTTTTGGAAGCTTGGCAACCCCTTTCAATGAAAGTGTTTCTCCCCAGTCACTGCTTAGGGCTACATCAAGAGGAAACAGAACATAGAGATAGAACGTGAAACTGCTTTAGTGTGTCAAGTTTCAAGAAGCTAGCACAAACCGTGTTTGATTTAGAGTTCCAAATACATCTATGAGTATAGGAGAAAACAGAGTGAAACGCCAAAATTCAAACTGTTACTGGAAACGAACGCTTCAACATAGAAGAACGAAATTTGGGGAACCAAGTGGGCTTAGTGTACTGATCATTACCTGAAAGTGTCATCCAGTTTGGGTGAAAAAATCGTTTCTGAGATTTCTGGAGACTCGCAATTTTTGGAAGCTTGGCAACCCCTTTCAATGAAAGTGTTTCTCCCCAGTCACTGCTTAGGGCTACATCAAGAGGAAACAGAACATAGAGATAGAACGTGAAACTGCTTTAGTGTGTCAAGTTTCAAGAAGCTAGCACAAACCGTGTTTGATTTAGAGTTCCAAATACATCTATCAGTATAGGAGAAAACAGAGTGAAACGCCAAAATTCAAACTGTTACTGGAAACGAACGCTTCAACATAGAAGAACGAAATTTGGGGAACCAAGTGGGCTTAGTGTACTGATCATTACCTGAAAGTGTCATCCAGTTTGGGTGAAAAAATAGTTGCTGAGATTTCTGGAGACTCGCAATTTTTGGAAGCTTGGCAACCCCTTTCAATGAACGTGTTTCTCCCCAGTCACTGCTTAGGGCTACATCAAGAGGAAACAGAACATAGAGATAGAACGTGAAACTGCTTTAGTGTGTCAAGTTTCAAGAAGCTAGCACAAACCGTGTTTGATTTAGAGTTCCAAATACATCTATCAGTATAGGAGAAAACAGAGTGAAACGCCAAAATTCAAACTGTTACTGGAAACGAACGCTTCAACATAGAAGAACGAAATTTGGGGAACCAAGTGGGCTTAGTGTACTGATCATTACCTGAAAGAGTCATCCAGTTTGGGTGAAAAAATAGTTGCTGAGATTTCTGGAGACTCGCAATTTTTGGAAGCTTGGCAACCCCTTTCAATGAAAGTGTTTCTCCCCAGTCACTGCTTAGGGCTACATCAAGAGGAAATAGAACATAGAGATAGAACGTGAAACTGCTTTAGTGTGTCAAGTTTCAAGAAGCTAGCACAAACCGTGTTTGATTTAGAGTTCCAAATACATCTATCAGAATAGGAGAACACAGAGTGAAACGCCAAAATTCAAACTGTTACTGGAAACGAACGCTTCAACATAGAAGAACGAAATTTGGGGAACCAAGTGGGCTTAGTGTACTGATCATTACCTGAAAGTATCATCCAGTTTGGGTGAAAAAATAGTTGCTGAGATTTCTGGAGACACGCAATTTTTGGAAGCTTGGCAACCCCTTTCAATGAAAGTGTTTCTCCCCAGTCACTGCTTAGGGCTACATCAAGAGGAAACAGAACATAGAGATAGAACGTGAAACTGCTTTAGTGTGTCAAGTTTCAAGAAGCTAGCACAAACCGTGTTTGATTTAGAGTTCCAAATACATCTATGAGTATAGGAGAAAACAGAGTGAAACGCCAAAATTCAAACTGTTACTGGAAACGAACGCTTCAACATAGAAGAACGAAATTTGGGGAACCAAGTGGGCTTAGTGTACTGATCATTACCTGAAAGTGTCATCCAGTTTGGGTGAAAAAATCGTTTCTGAGATTTCTGGAGACTCGCAATTTTTGGAAGCTTGGCAACCCCTTTCAATGAAAGTGTTTCTCCCCAGTCACTGCTTAGGGCTACATCAAGAGGAAACAGAACATAGAGATAGAACGTGAAACTGCTTTAGTGTGTCAAGTTTCAAGAAGCTAGCACAAACCGTGTTTGATTTAGAGTTCCAAATACATCTATCAGTATAGGAGAAAACAGAGTGAAACGCCAAAATTCAAACTGTTACTGGAAACGAACGCTTCAACATAGAAGAACGAAATTTGGGGAACCAAGTGGGCTTAGTGTACTGATCATTACCTGAAAGTGTCATCCAGTTTGGGTGAAAAAATAGTTGCTGAGATTTCTGGAGACTCGCAATTTTTGGAAGCTTGGCAACCCCTTTCAATGAACGTGTTTCTCCCCAGTCACTGCTTAGGGCTACATCAAGAGGAAACAGAACATAGAGATAGAACGTGAAACTGCTTTAGTGTGTCAAGTTTCAAGAAGCTAGCACAAACTGTGTTTGATTTAGAGTTCCAAATACATCTATCAGTATAGGAGAAAACAGAGTGAAACGCCAAAATTCAAACTGTTACTGGAAACGAACGCTTCAACATAGAAGAACGAAATTTGGGGAACCAAGTGGGCGTAGTGTACTGATCATTACCTGAAAGAGTCATCCAGTTTGGGTGAAAAAATAGTAGCTGAGATTTCTGGAGACTCGCAATTTTTGGAAGCTTGGCAACCCCTTTCAATGAAAGTGTTTCTCCCCAGTCACTGCTTAGGGCTACATCAAGAGGAAATAGAACATAGAGAAAGAACGTGAAACTGCTTTAGTGTGTCAAGTTTCAAGAAGCTAGCACAAACCGTGTTTGATTTAGAGTTCCAAATACATCTATCAGAATAGGAGAACACAGAGTGAAACGCCAAAATTCAAACTGTTACTGGAAACGAACGCTTCAACATAGAAGAACGAAATTTGGGGAACCAAGTGGGCTTAGTGTACTGATCATTACCTGAAAGTATCATCCAGTTTGGGTGAAAAAATAGTTGCTGAGATTTCTGGAGACACGCAATTTTTGGAAGCTTGGCAACCCCTTTCAATGAAAGTGTTTCTCCCCAGTCACTGCTTAGGGCTACATCAAGAGGAAACAGAACATAGAGATAGAACGTGAAACTGCTTTAGTGTGTCAAGTTTCAAGAAGCTAGCACAAACCGTGTTTGATTTAGAGTTCCAAATACATCTATGAGTATAGGAGAAAACAGAGTGAAACGCCAAAATTCAAACTGTTACTGGAAACGAACGCTTCAACATAGAAGAACGAAATTTGGGGAACCAAGTGGGCTTAGTGTACTGATCATTACCTGAAAGTGTCATCCAGTTTGGGTGAAAAAATCGTTTCTGAGATTTCTGGAGACTCGCAATTTTTGGAAGCTTGGCAACCCCTTTCAATGAAAGTGTTTCTCCCCAGTCACTGCTTAGGGCTACATCAAGAGGAAACAGAACATAGAGATAGAACGTGAAACTGCTTTAGTGTGTCAAGTTTCAAGAAGCTAGCACAAACCGTGTTTGATTTAGAGTTCCAAATACATCTATCAGTATAGGAGAAAACAGAGTGAAACGCCAAAATTCAAACTGTTACTGGAAACGAACGCTTCAACATAGAAGAACGAAATTTGGGGAACCAAGTGGGCTTAGTGTACTGATCATTACCTGAAAGTGTCATCCAGTTTGGGTGAAAAAATAGTTGCTGAGATTTCTGGAGACTCGCAATTTTTGGAAGCTTGGCAACCCCTTTCAATGAACGTGTTTCTCCACAGTCACTGCTTAGGGCTACATCAAGAGGAAACAGAACATAGAGATAGAACGTGAAACTGCTTTAGTGTGTCAAGTTTCAAGAAGCTAGCACAAACCGTGTTTGATTTAGAGTTCCAAATACATCTATCAGTATAGGAGAAAACAGAGTGAAACGCCAAAATTCAAACTGTTACTGGAAACGAACGCTTCAACATAGAAGAACGAAATTTGGGGAACCAAGTGGGCTTAGTGTACTGATCATTACCTGAAAGAGTCATCCAGTTTGGGTGAAAAAATAGTTGCTGAGATTTCTGGAGACTCACAATTTTTGGAAGCTTGGCAACCCCTTTCAATGAAAGTGTTTCTCCCCAGTCACTGCTTAGGGCTACATCAAGAGGAAATAGAACATAGAGATAGAACGTGAAACTGCTTTAGTGTGTCAAGTTTCAAGAAGCTAGCACAAACCGTGTTTGATTTAGAGTTCCAAATACATCTATCAGAATAGGAGAACACAGAGTGAAACGCCAAAATTCAAACTGTTACTGGAAACGAACGCTTCAACATAGAAGAACGAAATTTGGGGAACCAAGTGGGCTTAGTGTACTGATCATTACCTGAAAGTATCATCCAGTTTGGGTGAAAAAATAGTTGCTGAGATTTCTGGAGACACGCAATTTTTGGAAGCTTGGCAACCCCTTTCAATGAAAGTGTTTCTCCCCAGTCACTGCTTAGGGCTACATCAAGAGGAAACAGAACATAGAGATAGAACGTGAAACTGCTTTAGTGTGTCAAGTTTCAAGAAGCTAGCACAAACCGTGTTTGATTTAGAGTTCCAAATACATCTATGAGTATAGGAGAAAACAGAGTGAAACGCCAAAATTCAAACTGTTACTGGAAACGAACGCTTCAACATAGAAGAACGAAATTTGGGGAACCAAGTGGGCTTAGTGTACTGATCATTACCTGAAAGTGTCATCCAGTTTGGGTGAAAAAATCGTTTCTGAGATTTCTGGAGACTCGCAATTTTTGGAAGCTTGGCAACCCCTTTCAATGAAAGTGTTTCTCCCCAGTCACTGCTTAGGGCTACATCAAGAGGAAACAGAACATAGAGATAGAACGTGAAACTGCTTTAGTGTGTCAAGTTTCAAGAAGCTAGCACAAACCGTGTTTGATTTAGAGTTCCAAATACATCTATCAGTATAGGAGAAAACAGAGTGAAACGCCAAAATTCAAACTGTTACTGGAAACGAACGCTTCAACATAGAAGAACGAAATTTGGGGAACCAAGTGGGCTTAGTGTACTGATCATTACCTGAAAGTGTCATCCAGTTTGGGTGAAAAAATAGTTGCTGAGATTTCTGGAGACTCGCAATTTTTGGAAGCTTGGCAACCCCTTTCAATGAACGTGTTTCTCCCCAGTCACTGCTTAGGGCTACATCAAGAGGAAACAGAACATAGAGATAGAACGTGAAACTGCTTTAGTGTGTCAAGTTTCAAGAAGCTAGCACAAACCGTGTTTGATTTAGAGTTCCAAATACATCTATGAGTATAGGAGAAAACAGAGTGAAACGCCAAAATTCAAACTGTTACTGGAAACGAACGCTTCAACATAGAAGAACGAAATTTGGGGAACCAAGTGGGCTTAGTGTACTGATCATTACCTGAAAGTGTCATCCAGTTTGGGTGAAAAAATCGTTTCTGAGATTTCTGGAGACTCGCAATTTTTGGAAGCTTGGCAACCCCTTTCAATGAAAGTGTTTCTCCCCAGTCACTGCTTAGGGCTACATCAAGAGGAAACAGAACATAGAGATAGAACGTGAAACTGCTTTAGTGTGTCAAGTTTCAAGAAGCTAGCACAAACCGTGTTTGATTTAGAGTTCCAAATACATCTATCAGTATAGGAGAAAACAGAGTGAAACGCCAAAATTCAAACTGTTACTGGAAACGAACGCTTCAACATAGAAGAACGAAATTTGGGGAACCAAGTGGGCTTAGAGTACTGATCATTACCTGAAAGAGCCATCCAGTTTGGGTGAAAAAATAGTTGCTGAGATTTCTGGAGACTCGCAATTTTTGGAAGCTTGGCAACCCCTTTCAATGAAAGTGTTTCTCCCCAGTCACTGCTTAGGGCTACATCAAGAGGAAATAGAACATAGAGATAGAACGTGAAACTGCTTTATTGTGTCAAGTTTCAAGAAGCTAGCACAAACCGTGTTTGATTTAGAGTTCCAAATACATCTATCAGTATAGGAGAACACAGAGTGAAACGCCAAAATTCAAACTGTTACTGGAAACGAACGCTTCAACATAGAAGAACGAAATTTGGGGAACCAAGTGGGCTTAGTGTACTGATCATTACCTGAAAGTGTCATCCAGTTTGGGTGAAAAAATAGTTGCTGAGATTTCTGGAGACTCGCAATTTTTGGAAGCTTGGCAACCCCTTTCAATGAAAGTGTTTCTCCCCAGTCACTGCTTAGGGCTACATCTAGAGGAAATAGAACATAGAGATAGAACGTGAAACTGATTTATTGTGTCAAGTTTCAAGAAGCTAGCACAAACCGTGTTTGATTTAGAGTTCCAAATACATCTATCAGAATAGGAGAAAACAGAGTGAAACGCCAAAATTCAAACTGTTACTGGAAACGAACGCTTCAACATAGAAGAACGAAATTTGGGGAACCAAGTGGGCTTAGTGTACTGATCATTACCTGAAAGTATCATCCAGTTTGGGTGAAAAAATAGTTGCTGTGATTTCTGGAGACTCGTAATTTTTGGAAGCTTGGCAACCCCTTTCAATGAAAGTGTTTCTCCCCAGTCACTGCTTAGGGCTACATCAAGAGGAAACAGAACATAGAGATAGAACGTGAAACTGCTTTATTGTGTCAAGTTTCAAGAAGCTAGCACAAACCGTGTTTTATTTAGAGTTCCAAATACATCTATCAGTATAGGAGAAAACAGAGTGAAACGCCAAAATTCAAACTGTTACTGGAAACGAACGCTTCAACATAGAAGAACGAAATTTGGGGAACCAAGTGGGCTTAGTGTACTGATCATTACCTGAAAGTATCATCCAGTTTGGGTGAAAAACTAGTTGCTGAGATTTCTGGAGACACGCAATTTTTGGAAGCTTGGCAACCCCTTTCAATGAAAGTGGTTCTCCCCAGTCACTGCTTAGGGCTACATCAAGAGGAAACAGAACATAGAGATAGAACGTGAAACTGCTTTAGTGTGTCAAGTTTCAAGAAGCTAGCACAAACCGTGTTTGATTTAGAGTTCCAAATACATCTATCAGTATAGGAGAAAACAGAGTGAAACGCCAAAATTCAAACTGTTACTGGAAACGAACGCTTCAACATAGAAGAACGAAATTTGGGGAACCAAGTGGGCTTAGTGTACTGATCATTACCTGAAAGTGTCATCCAGTTTGGGTGAAAAAATAGTTGCTGGGAATTCTGGAGACTCACAATTTTTGGAAGCTTGGCAACCCCTTTCAATGAAAGTGTTTCTCCCCAGTCACTGCTTAGGGCTACATCAAGAGGAAACAGAACATAGAGATAGAACGTGAAACTGCTTTAGTGTGTCAAGTTTCAAGAAGCTAGCACAAACCGTGTTTGATTTAGAGTTCCAAATACATCTATCAGTATAGGAGAAAACAGAGTGAAACGCCAAAATTCAAACTGTTACTGGAAACGAACGCTTCAACATAGAAGAACGAAATTTGGGGAACCAAGTGGGCTTAGTGTACTGATCATTACCTGAAAGTGTCATCCAGTTTGGGTGAAAAAATAGTTGCTGAGATTTCTGGAGACTCGCAATTTTTGGAAGCTTGGCAACCCCTTTCAATGAACGTGTTTCTCCCCAGTCACTGCTTAGGGCTACATCAAGAGGAAACAGAACATAGAGATAGAACGTGAAACTGCTTTAGTGTGTCAAGTTTCAAGAAGCTAGCACAAACCGTGTTTGATTTAGAGTTCCAAATACATCTATGAGTATAGGAGAAAACAGAGTGAAACGCCAAAATTCAAACTGTTACTGGAAACGAACGCTTCAACATAGAAGAACGAAATTTGGGGAACCAAGTGAGCTTAGTGTACTGATCATTACCTGAAAGTGTCATCCAGTTTGGGTGAAAAAATCGTTTCTGAGATTTCTGGAGACTCGCAATTTTTGGAAGCTTGGCAACCCCTTTCAATGAAAGTGTTTCTCCCCAGTCACTGCTTAGGGCTACATCAAGAGGAAACAGAACATAGAGATAGAACGTGAAACTGCTTTAGTGTGTCAAGTTTCAAGAAGCTAGCACAAACCGTGTTTGATTTAGAGTTCCAAATACATCTATCAGTATAGGAGAAAACAGAGTGAAACGCCAAAATTCAAACTGTTACTGGAAACGAACGCTTCAACATAGAAGAACGAAATTTGGGGAACCAAGTGGGCTTAGAGTACTGATCATTACCTGAAAGAGCCATCCAGTTTGGGTGAAAAAATAGTTGCTGAGATTTCTGGAGACTCGCAATTTTTGGAAGCTTGGCAACCCCTTTCAATGAAAGTGTTTCTCCCCAGTCACTGCTTAGGGCTACATCAAGAGGAAATAGAACATAGAGATAGAACGTGAAACTGCTTTATTGTGTCAAGTTTCAAGAAGCTAGCACAAACCGTGTTTGATTTAGAGTTCCAAATACATCTATCAGTATAGGAGAACACAGAGTGAAACGCCAAAATTCAAACTGTTACTGGAAACGAACGCTTCAACATAGAAGAACGAAATTTGGGGAACCAAGTGGGCTTAGTGTACTGATCATTACCTGAAAGTGTCATCCAGTTTGGGTGAAAAAATAGTTGCTGAGATTTCTGGAGACTCGCAATTTTTGGAAGCTTGGCAACCCCTTTCAATGAAAGTGTTTCTCCCCAGTCACTGCTTAGGGCTACATCTAGAGGAAATAGAACATAGAGATAGAACGTGAAACTGATTTATTGTGTCAAGTTTCAAGAAGCTAGCACAAACCGTGTTTGATTTAGAGTTCCAAATACATCTATCAGAATAGGAGAAAACAGAGTGAAACGCCAAAATTCAAACTGTTACTGGAAACGAACGCTTCAACATAGAAGAACGAAATTTGGGGAACCAAGTGGGCTTAGTGTACTGATCATTACCTGAAAGTATCATCCAGTTTGGGTGAAAAAATAGTTGCTGTGATTTCTGGAGACTCGTAATTTTTGGAAGCTTGGCAACCCCTTTCAATGAAAGTGTTTCTCCCCAGTCACTGCTTAGGGCTACATCAAGAGGAAACAGAACATAGAGATAGAACGTGAAACTGCTTTATTGTGTCAAGTTTCAAGAAGCTAGCACAAACCGTGTTTTATTTAGAGTTCCAAATACATCTATCAGTATAGGAGAAAACAGAGTGAAACGCCAAAATTCAAACTGTTACTGGAAACGAACGCTTCAACATAGAAGAACGAAATTTGGGGAACCAAGTGGGCTTAGTGTACTGATCATTACCTGAAAGTATCATCCAGTTTGGGTGAAAAACTAGTTGCTGAGATTTCTGGAGACACGCAATTTTTGGAAGCTTGGCAACCCCTTTCAATGAAAGTGGTTCTCCCCAGTCACTGCTTAGGGCTACATCAAGAGGAAACAGAACATAGAGATAGAACGTGAAACTGCTTTAGTGTGTCAAGTTTCAAGAAGCTAGCACAAACCGTGTTTGATTTAGAGTTCCAAATACATCTATCAGTATAGGAGAAAACAGAGTGAAACGCCAAAATTCAAACTGTTACTGGAAACGAACGCTTCAACATAGAAGAACGAAATTTGGGGAACCAAGTGGGCTTAGTGTACTGATCATTACCTGAAAGTGTCATCCAGTTTGGGTGAAAAAATAGTTGCTGGGAATTCTGGAGACTCACAATTTTTGGAAGCTTGGCAACCCCTTTCAATGAAAGTGTTTCTCCCCAGTCACTGCTTAGGGCTACATCAAGAGGAAACAGAACATAGAGATAGAACGTGAAACTGCTTTAGTGTGTCAAGTTTCAAGAAGCTAGCACAAACCGTGTTTGATTTAGAGTTCCAAATACATCTATCAGTATAGGAGAAAACAGAGTGAAACGCCAAAATTCAAACTGTTACTGGAAACGAACGCTTCAACATAGAAGAACGAAATTTGGGGAACCAAGTGGGCTTAGTGTACTGATCATTACCTGAAAGAGTCATCCAGTTTGGGTGAAAAAATAGTTGCTGAGATTTCTGGAGACTCGCAATTTTTGGAAGCTTGGCAACCCCTTTCAATGAAAGTGTTTCTCCCCAGTCACTGCTTAGGGCTACATCAAGAGGAAATAGAACATAGAGATAGAACGTGAAACTGATTTATTGTGTCATGTTTCAAGAAGCTAGCACAAACCGTGTTTGATTTAGAGTTCCAAATACATCTATCAGAATAGGAGAAAACGGTGTGAAACGCCAAAATTCAAACTGTTACTGGAAATGAACGCTTCAACATAGAAGAACAAAATTTGGGGAACCAAGTGGGCTTAGTGTACTGATCATTACCTGAAAGTATCATCCAGTTTGGGTGAAAAAATAGTTGCTGAGATTTCTGGAGACACGCAATTTTTGGAAGCTTGGCAACCCCTTTCAATGAAAGTGTTTCTCCCCAGTCACTGCTTAGGGCTACATCAAGAGGAAACAGAACATAGAGATAGAACGTGAAACTGCTTTAGTGTGTCAAGTTTCAAGAAGCTAGCACAAACCGTGTTTGATTTAGAGTTCCAAATACATCTATCAGTATAGGAGAAAACAGAGTGAAACGCCAAAATTCAAACTGTTACTGGAAACGAACGCTTCAACATAGAAGAACGAAATTTGGGGAACCAAGTGGGCTTAGTGTACTGATCATTACCTGAAAGTATCATCCAGTTTGGGTGAAAAAATAGTTGCTGAGATTACTGGAGACTCGTAATTTTTGGAAGCTTGGCAACCCTTTTCAATGTATGTGTTTCTCCCCAGTCACTGCTTAGGACTACATCAAGAGGAAACAGAACATTGAGATAGAACGTGAAACTGCTTTAGTGTGTCAAGTTTCAAGAAGCTAGCACAAACCGTGTTTGATTTAGAGTTCCAAATACATCTATGAGTATAGGAGAAAACAGAGTGAAACGCCAAAATTCAAACTGTTACTGGAAACGAACGCTTCAACATAGAAGAACGAAATTTGGGGAACCAAGTGGGCTTAGTGTACTGATCATTACCTGAAAGTGTCATCCAGTTTGGGTGAAAAAATCGTTTCTGAGATTTCTGGAGACTCGCAATTTTTGGAAGCTTGGCAACCCCTTTCAATGAAAGTGTTTCTCCCCAGTCACTGCTTAGGGCTACATCAAGAGGAAACAGAACATAGAGATAGAACGTGAAACTGCTTTAGTGTGTCAAGTTTCAAGAAGCTAGCACAAACCGTGTTTGATTTAGAGTTCCAAATACATCTATCAGTATAGGAGAAAACAGAGTGAAACGCCAAAATTCAAACTGTTACTGGAAACGAACGCTTCAACATAGAAGAACGAAATTTGGGGAACCAAGTGGGCTTAGAGTACTGATCATTACCTGAAAGAGCCATCCAGTTTGGGTGAAAAAATAGTTGCTGAGATTTCTGGAGACTCGCAATTTTTGGAAGCTTGGCAACCCCTTTCAATGAAAGTGTTTCTCCCCAGTCACTGCTTAGGGCTACATCAAGAGGAAATAGAACATAGAGATAGAACGTGAAACTGCTTTATTGTGTCAAGTTTCAAGAAGCTAGCACAAACCGTGTTTGATTTAGAGTTCCAAATACATCTATCAGTATAGGAGAACACAGAGTGAAACGCCAAAATTCAAACTGTTACTGGAAACGAACGCTTCAACATAGAAGAACGAAATTTGGGGAACCAAGTGGGCTTAGTGTACTGATCATTACCTGAAAGTGTCATCCAGTTTGGGTGAAAAAATAGTTGCTGAGATTTCTGGAGACTCGCAATTTTTGGAAGCTTGGCAACCCCTTTCAATGAAAGTGTTTCTCCCCAGTCACTGCTTAGGGCTACATCTAGAGGAAATAGAACATAGAGATAGAACGTGAAACTGATTTATTGTGTCAAGTTTCAAGAAGCTAGCACAAACCGTGTTTGATTTAGAGTTCCAAATACATCTATCAGAATAGGAGAAAACAGAGTGAAACGCCAAAATTCAAACTGTTACTGGAAACGAACGCTTCAACATAGAAGAACGAAATTTGGGGAACCAAGTGGGCTTAGTGTACTGATCATTACCTGAAAGTATCATCCAGTTTGGGTGAAAAAATAGTTGCTGTGATTTCTGGAGACTCGTAATTTTTGGAAGCTTGGCAACCCCTTTCAATGAAAGTGTTTCTCCCCAGTCACTGCTTAGGGCTACATCAAGAGGAAACAGAACATAGAGATAGAACGTGAAACTGCTTTATTGTGTCAAGTTTCAAGAAGCTAGCACAAACCGTGTTTTATTTAGAGTTCCAAATACATCTATCAGTATAGGAGAAAACAGAGTGAAACGCCAAAATTCAAACTGTTACTGGAAACGAACGCTTCAACATAGAAGAACGAAATTTGGGGAACCAAGTGGGCTTAGTGTACTGATCATTACCTGAAAGTATCATCCAGTTTGGGTGAAAAACTAGTTGCTGAGATTTCTGGAGACACGCAATTTTTGGAAGCTTGGCAACCCCTTTCAATGAAAGTGGTTCTCCCCAGTCACTGCTTAGGGCTACATCAAGAGGAAACAGAACATAGAGATAGAACGTGAAACTGCTTTAGTGTGTCAAGTTTCAAGAAGCTAGCACAAACCGTGTTTGATTTAGAGTTCCAAATACATCTATCAGTATAGGAGAAAACAGAGTGAAACGCCAAAATTCAAACTGTTACTGGAAACGAACGCTTCAACATAGAAGAACGAAATTTGGGGAACCAAGTGGGCTTAGTGTACTGATCATTACCTGAAAGTGTCATCCAGTTTGGGTGAAAAAATAGTTGCTGGGAATTCTGGAGACTCACAATTTTTGGAAGCTTGGCAACCCCTTTCAATGAAAGTGTTTCTCCCCAGTCACTGCTTAGGGCTACATCAAGAGGAAACAGAACATAGAGATAGAACGTGAAACTGCTTTTGTGTGTCAAGTTTCAAGAAGCTAGCACAAACCGTGTTTGATTTAGAGTTCCAAATACATCTATCAGTATAGGAGAAAACAGAGTGAAACGCCAAAATTCAAACTGTTACTGGAAACGAACGCTTCAACATAGAAGAACGAAATTTGGGGAACCAAGTGGGCTTAGTGTACTGATCATTACCTGAAAGAGTCATCCAGTTTGGGTGAAAAAATAGTTGCTGAGATTTCTGGAGACTCGCAATTTTTGGAAGCTTGGCAACCCCTTTCAATGAAAGTGTTTCTCCCCAGTCACTGCTTAGGGCTACATCAAGAGGAAATAGAACATAGAGATAGAACGTGAAACTGATTTATTGTGTCATGTTTCAAGAAGCTAGCACAAACCGTGTTTGATTTAGAGTTCCAAATACATCTATCAGAATAGGAGAAAACGGTGTGAAACGCCAAAATTCAAACTGTTACTGGAAATGAACGCTTCAACATAGAAGAACAAAATTTGGGGAACCAAGTGGGCTTAGTGTACTGATCATTACCTGAAAGTATCATCCAGTTTGGGTGAAAAAATAGTTGCTGAGATTTCTGGAGACACGCAATTTTTGGAAGCTTGGCAACCCCTTTCAATGAAAGTGTTTCTCCCCAGTCACTGCTTAGGGCTACATCAAGAGGAAACAGAACATAGAGATAGAACGTGAAACTGCTTTAGTGTGTCAAGTTTCAAGAAGCTAGCACAAACCGTGTTTGATTTAGAGTTCCAAATACATCTATCAGTATAGGAGAAAACAGAGTGAAACGCCAAAATTCAAACTGTTACTGGAAACGAACGCTTCAACATAGAAGAACGAAATTTGGGGAACCAAGTGGGCTTAGTGTACTGATCATTACCTGAAAGTATCATCCAGTTTGGGTGAAAAAATAGTTGCTGAGATTACTGGAGACTCGTAATTTTTGGAAGCTTGGCAACCCTTTTCAATGTATGTGTTTCTCCCCAGTCACTGCTTAGGACTACATCAAGAGGAAACAGAACATTGAGATAGAACGTGAAACTGCTTTAGTGTGTCAAGTTTCAAGAAGCTAGCACAAACCGTGTTTGATTTAGAGTTCCAAATACATCTATCAGTATAGGAGAAAACAGAGTGAAAAGCCAAAATTCAAACTGTTACTGGAAACGAACGCTTCAACATAGAAGAACGAAATTTGGGGAACCAAGTGGGCTTAGTGTACTGATCATTACCTGAAAGTATCATCCAGTTTGGGTGAAAAAATAGTTGCTGAGATTTCTGGAGACTCGTAATATTTGGAAGCTTGGCAACCCCTTTCAATGAAAGTGTTTCTCCCCAGTCACTGCTTAGGGCTACATCAAGAGGAAACAGAACATAGAAATAGAACGTGAAACTGCTTTATTGTGTCAAGTTTCAAGAAGCTAGCACAAACCGTGTTTGATTTAGAGTTCCAAATACATCTACCAATATAGGAGAAAACAGAGTGAAACACCAAAATTGAAACTGTTACTGGAAACGAACGCTTCAACATAGAAGAACAAAATTTGGGGAACCAAGTGGGCTTAGTGTACTGATCATTACCTGAAAGTGTCATCCAGTTTGGGTGAAAAAATAGTTGCTGAGATTTCTGGAGACTCGCAATTTTTGGAAGCTTGGAAACCCCTTTCAATGAAAGTGTTTCTCCCCAGTCACTGCTTAGGGCTACATCAAGAGGAAACAGAACATAGAGATAGAACGTGAAACTGCTTTAGTGTGTCAAGTTTCAAGAAGCTAGCACAAACCGTGTTTGATTTAGAGTTCCAAATACATCTATCAGTATAGGAGAAAACAGAGTGAAACGCCAAAATTCAAACTGTTACTGGAAACGAACGCTTCAACATAGAAGAACGAAATTTGGGGAACCAAGTGGGCTTAGTGTACTGATCATTACCTGAAAGAGTCATCCAGTTTGGGTGAAAAAATAGTTGCTGAGATTTCTGGAGACTCGCAATTTTTGGAAGCTTGGCAACCCCTTTCAATGAAAGTGTTTCTCCCCAGTCACTGCTTAGGGCTACATCAAGAGGAAATAGAACATAGAGATAGAACGTGAAACTGATTTATTGTGTCAAGTTTCAAGAAGCTAGCACAAACCGTGTTTGATTTAGAGTTCCAAATACATCTATCAGAATAGGAGAAAACAGAGTGAAATGCCAAAATTCAAACTGTTACTGGAAACGAACGCTTCAACATAGAAGAACGAAATTTGGGGAACCAAGTGGGCTTAGTGTACTGATCATTACCTGAAAGTATCATCCAGTTTGGGTGAAAAAATAGTTGCTGAGATTTCTGGAGACTCGTAATTTTTGGCAGCTTGGCAACCCCTTTCAATGAAAGTGTTTCTCCCCAGTCACTGCTTAGGGCTACATCAAGAGGAAACAGAACATAGAGATAGAACGTGAAACTGCTTTAGTGTGTCAAGTTTCAAGAAGCTAGCACAAACCGTGTTTGATTTAGAGTTCCAAATACATCTATCAGTATAGGAGAAAACAGAGTGAAACGCCAAAATTCAAACTGTTACTGGAAACGAACGCTTCAACATAGAAGAACGAAATTTGGGGAACCAAGTGGGCTTAGTGTACTGATCATTACCTGAAAGAGTCATCCAGTTTGGGTGAAAAAATAGTTGCTGAGATTTCTGGAGACTCGCAATTTTTGGAAGCTTGGCAACCCCTTTCAATGAAAGTGTTTCTCCCCAGTCACTGCTTAGGGCTACATCAAGAGGAAACAGAACATAGAGATAGAACGTGAAACTGCTTTATTGTGTCAAGTTTCAAGAAGCTAGCACAAACCGTGTTTGATTTAGAGTTCCAAATACATCTATCAGTATAGGAGAAAACAGAGTGAAACGCCAAAATTCAAACTGTTACTGGAAACGAACGCTTCAACATAGAAGAACGAAATTTGGGGAACCAAGTGGGCTTAGTGTACTGATCATTACCTGAAAGTATCATCCAGTTTGGGTGAAAAAATAGTTGCTGAGATTACTGGAGACTCGTAATTTTTGGAAGCTTGGCAACCCTTTTCAATGTATGTGTTTCTCCCCAGTCACTGCTTAGGACTACATCAAGAGGAAACAGAACATTGAGATAGAACGTGAAACTGCTTTAGTGTGTCAAGTTTCAAGAAGCTAGCACAAACCGTGTTTGATTTAGAGTTCCAAATACATCTATCAGTATAGGAGAAAACAGAGTGAAAAGCCAAAATTCAAACTGTTACTGGAAACGAACGCTTCAACATAGAAGAACGAAATTTGGGGAACCAAGTGGGCTTAGTGTACTGATCATTACCTGAAAGTATCATCCAGTTTGGGTGAAAAAATAGTTGCTGAGATTTCTGGAGACTCGTAATATTTGGAAGCTTGGCAACCCCTTTCAATGAAAGTGTTTCTCCCCAGTCACTGCTTAGGGCTACATCAAGAGGAAACAGAACATAGAAATAGAACGTGAAACTGCTTTATTGTGTCAAGTTTCAAGAAGCTAGCACAAACCGTGTTTGATTTAGAGTTCCAAATACATCTACCAATATAGGAGAAAACAGAGTGAAACACCAAAATTGAAACTGTTACTGGAAACGAACGCTTCAACATAGAAGAACAAAATTTGGGGAACCAAGTGGGCTTAGTGTACTGATCATTACCTGAAAGTGTCATCCAGTTTGGGTGAAAAAATAGTTGCTGAGATTTCTGGAGACTCGCAATTTTTGGAAGCTTGGAAACCCCTTTCAATGAAAGTGTTTCTCCCCAGTCACTGCTTAGGGCTACATCAAGAGGAAACAGAACATAGAGATAGAACGTGAAACTGCTTTAGTGTGTCAAGTTTCAAGAAGCTAGCACAAACCGTGTTTGATTTAGAGTTCCAAATACATCTATCAGTATAGGAGAAAACAGAGTGAAACGCCAAAATTCAAACTGTTACTGGAAACGAACGCTTCAACATAGAAGAACGAAATTTGGGGAACCAAGTGGGCTTAGAGTACTGATCATTACCTGAAAGAGCCATCCAGTTTGGGTGATAAAATAGTTGCTGAGATTTCTGGAGACTCGCAATTTTTGGAAGCTTGGCAACCCCTTTCAATGAAAGTGTTTCTCCCCAGTCACTGCTTAGGGCTACATCAAGAGGAAATAGAACATAGAGATAGAACGTGAAACTGCTTTATTGTGTCAAGTTTCAAGAAGCTAGCACAAACCGTGTTTGATTTAGAGTTCCAAATACATCTATCAGTATAGGAGAACACAGAGTGAAACGCCAAAATTCAAACTGTTACTGGAAACCAACACTTCAACATAGAAGAACGAAATTTGGGGAACCAAGTGGGCTTAGTGTACTGATCATTACCTGAAAGTATCATCCAGTTTGGGTGAAAAAATAGTTGCTGAGATTTCTGGAGACTCGCAATTTTTGGAAGCTTGGCAACCCCTTTCAATGAAAGTGTTTCTCCCCAGTCACTGCTTAGGGCTACATCAAGAGGAAACAGAACATAGAGATAGAACGTGAAACTGCTTTATTGTGTCAAGTTTCAAGAAGCTAGCACAAACCGTGTTTGATTTAGAGTTCCAAATACATCTATCAGTATAGGAGAAAACAGAGTGAAACGCCAAAATTCAAACTGTTACTGGAAACGAACGCTTCAACATAGAAGAACGAAATTTGGGGAACCAAGTGGGCTTAGTGTACTGATCATTACCTGAAAGTATCATCCAGTTTGGGTGAAAAAATAGTTGCTGAGATTACTGGAGACTCGTAATTTTTGGAAGCTTGGCAACCCTTTTCAATGTAAGTGTTTCTCCCCTGTCACTGCTTAGGGCTACATCAAGAGGAAACAGAACATAGAGATAGAACGTGAAACTGCTTTAGTGTGTCAAGTTTCAAGAAGCTAGCACAAACCGTGTTTGATTTAGAGTTCCAAATACATCTATCAGTATAGGAGTAAACAGAGTGAAACGCCAAAATTCAAACTGTTACTGGAAAAGAACGCTTCAACATAGAAGAACGAAATTTGGGGAACCAAGTGGGCTTAGAGTACTGATCATTACCTGAAAGAGCCATCCAGTTTGGGTGAAAAAATAGTTGCTGAGATTTCTGGAGACTCGCAATTTTTGGAAGCTTGGCAACCCCTTTCAATGAAAGTGTTTCTCCCCAGTCACTGCTTAGGGCTACATCAAGAGGAAATAGAACATAGAGATAGAACGTGAAACTGCTTTATTGTGTCAAGTTTCAAGAAGCTAGCACAAACCGTGTTTGATTTAGAGTTGCAAATACATCTATCAGTATAGGAGAACACAGAGTGAAACGCCAAAATTCAAACTGTTACTGGAAACGAACGCTTCAACATAGAAGAACGAAATTTGGGGAACCAAGTGGGCTTAGTGTACTGATCATTACCTGAAAGTATCATCCAGTTTGGGTGAAAAAATAGTTGCTGAGATTACTGGAGACTCGTAATTTTTGGAAGCTTGGCAACCCTTTTCAATGTAAGTGTTTCTCCCCAGTCACTGCTTAGGACTACATCAAGAGGAAACAGAACATAGAGATAGAACGTGAAACTGCTTTAGTGTGTCAAGTTTCAAGAAGCTAGCACAAACCGTGTTTGATTTAGAGTTCCAAATACATCTATCAGTATAGGAGAAAACAGAGTGAAACGCCAAAATTCAAACTGTTACTGGAAACGAACGCTTCAACATAGAAGAACGAAATTTGGGGAACCAAGTGGGCTTAGTGTACTGATCATTACCTGAAAGTATCATCCAGTTTGGGTGAAAAAATAGTTGCTGAGATTTCTGGAGACTCGTAATATTTGGAAGCTTGGCAACCCCTTTCAATGAAAGTGTTTCTCCCCAGTCACTGCTTAGGGCTACATCAAGAGGAAACAGAACATAGAAATAGAACGTGAAACTGCTTTATTGTGTCAAGTTTCAAGAAGCTAGCACAAACCGCGTTTGATTTAGAGTTCCAAATACATCTACCAATATAGGAGAAAACAGAGTGAAACACCAAAATTGAAACTGTTACTGGAAACGAACGCTTCAACATAGAAGAACAAAATTTGGGGAACCAAGTGGGCTTAGTGTACTGATCATTACCTGAAAGTGTCATCCAGTTTGGGTGAAAAAATAGTTGCTGAGATTTCTGGAGACACGCAATTTTTGGAAGCTTGGCAACCCCTTTCAATGAAAGTGTTTCTCCCCAGTCACTGCTTAGGGCTACATCAAGAGGAAACAGAACATAGAGATAGAACGTGAAACTGCTTTATTGTGTCAAGTTTCAAGAAGCTAGCACAAACCGTGTTTGATTTAGAGTTCCAAATACATCTACCAATATAGGAGAAAACAGAGTGAAACACCAAAATTGAAACTGTTACTGGAAACGAACGCTTCAACATAGAAGAACAAAATTTGGGGAACCAAGTGGGCTTAGTGTACTGATCATTACCTGAAAGTGTCATCCAGTTTGGGTGAAAAAATAGTTGCTGAGATTTCTGGAGACTCGCAATTTTTGGAAGCTTGGAAACCCCTTTCAATGAAAGTGTTTCTCCCCAGTCACTGCTTAGGGCTACATCAAGAGGAAACAGAACATAGAGATAGAACGTGAAACTGCTTTAGTGTGTCAAGTTTCAAGAAGCTAGCACAAACCGTGTTTGATTTAGAGTTCCAAATACATCTATCAGTATAGGAGAAAACAGAGTGAAAAGCCAAAATTCAAACTGTTACTGGAAACGAACGCTTCAACATAGAAGAACGAAATTTGGGGAACCAAGTGGGCTTAGTGTACTGATCATTACCTGAAAGTATCATCCAGTTTGGGTGAAAAAATAGTTGCTGAGATTTCTGGAGACTCGTAATATTTGGAAGCTTGGCAACCCCTTTCAATGAAAGTGTTTCTCCCCAGTCACTGCTTAGGGCTACATCAAGAGGAAACAGAACATAGAAATAGAACGTGAAACTGCTTTAGTGTGTCAAGTTTCAAGAAGCTAGCACAAACCGTGTTTGATTTAGAGTTCCAAATACATCTATCAGTATAGGAGAAAACAGAGTGAAAAGCCAAAATTCAAACTGTTACTGGAAACGAACGCTTCAACATAGAAGAACGAAATTTGGGGAACCAAGTGGGCTTAGTGTACTGATCATTACCTGAAAGTATCATCCAGTTTGGGTGAAAAAATAGTTGCTGAGATTTCTGGAGACTCGTAATATTTGGAAGCTTGGCAACCCCTTTCAATGAAAGTGTTTCTCCCCAGTCACTGCTTAGGGCTACATCAAGAGGAAACAGAACATAGAAATAGAACGTGAAACTGCTTTATTGTGTCAAGTTTCAAGAAGCTAGCACAAACCGTGTTTGATTTAGAGTTCCAAATACATCTACCAATATAGGAGAAAACAGAGTGAAACACCAAAATTGAAACTGTTACTGGAAACGAACGCTTCAACATAGAAGAACAAAATTTGGGGAACCAAGTGGGCTTAGTGTACTGATCATTACCTGAAAGTGTCATCCAGTTTGGGTGAAAAAATAGTTGCTGAGATTTCTGGAGACTCGCAATTTTTGGAAGCTTGGAAACCCCTTTCAATGAAAGTGTTTCTCCCCAGTCACTGCTTAGGGCTACATCAAGAGGAAACAGAACATAGAGATAGAACGTGAAACTGCTTTAGTGTGTCAAGTTTCAAGAAGCTAGCACAAACCGTGTTTGATTTAGAGTTCCAAATACATCTATCAGTATAGGAGAAAACAGAGTGAAACGCCAAAATTCAAACTGTTACTGGAAATGAACGCTTCAACATAGAAGAACGAAATTTGGGGAACCAAGTGGGCTTAGTGTACTGATCATTACCTGAAAGAGTCATCCAGTTTGGGTGAAAAAATAGTTGCTGAGATTTCTGGAGACTCGCAATTTTTGGAAGCTTGGCAACCCCTTTCAATGAAAGTGTTTCTCCCCAGTCACTGCTTAGGGCTACATCAAGAGGAAACAGAACATAGAGATAGAACGTGAAACTGCTTTATTGTGTCAAGTTTCAAGAAGCTAGCACAAACCGTGTTTGATTTAGAGTTCCAAATACATCTACCAATATAGGAGAAAACAGAGTGAAACACCAAAATTGAAACTGTTACTGGAAACGAACGCTTCAACATAGAAGAACAAAATTTGGGGAACCAAGTGGGCTTAGTGTACTGATCATTACCTGAAAGTGTCATCCAGTTTGGGTGAAAAAATAGTTGCTGAGATTTCTGGAGACTCGCAATTTTTGGAAGCTTGGAAACCCCTTTCAATGAAAGTGTTTCTCCCCAGTCACTGCTTAGGGCTACATCAAGAGGAAACAGAACATAGAGATAGAACGTGAAACTGCTTTAGTGTGTCAAGTTTCAAGAAGCTAGCACAAACCGTGTTTGATTTAGAGTTCCAAATACATCTATCAGTATAGGAGAAAACAGAGTGAAAAGCCAAAATTCAAACTGTTACTGGAAACGAACGCTTCAACATAGAAGAACGAAATTTGGGGAACCAAGTGGGCTTAGTGTACTGATCATTACCTGAAAGTATCATCCAGTTTGGGTGAAAAAATAGTTGCTGAGATTTCTGGAGACTCGTAATATTTGGAAGCTTGGCAACCCCTTTCAATGAAAGTGTTTCTCCCCAGTCACTGCTTAGGGCTACATCAAGAGGAAACAGAACATAGAAATAGAACGTGAAACTGCTTTAGTGTGTCAAGTTTCAAGAAGCTAGCACAAACCGTGTTTGATTTAGAGTTCCAAATACATCTATCAGTATAGGAGAAAACAGAGTGAAAAGCCAAAATTCAAACTGTTACTGGAAACGAACGCTTCAACATAGAAGAACGAAATTTGGGGAACCAAGTGGGCTTAGTGTACTGATCATTACCTGAAAGTATCATCCAGTTTGGGTGAAAAAATAGTTGCTGAGATTTCTGGAGACTCGTAATATTTGGAAGCTTGGCAACCCCTTTCAATGAAAGTGTTTCTCCCCAGTCACTGCTTAGGGCTACATCAAGAGGAAACAGAACATAGAAATAGAACGTGAAACTGCTTTATTGTGTCAAGTTTCAAGAAGCTAGCACAAACCGTGTTTGATTTAGAGTTCCAAATACATCTACCAATATAGGAGAAAACAGAGTGAAACACCAAAATTGAAACTGTTACTGGAAACGAACGCTTCAACATAGAAGAACAAAATTTGGGGAACCAAGTGGGCTTAGTGTACTGATCATTACCTGAAAGTGTCATCCAGTTTGGGTGAAAAAATAGTTGCTGAGATTTCTGGAGACTCGCAATTTTTGGAAGCTTGGAAACCCCTTTCAATGAAAGTGTTTCTCCCCAGTCACTGCTTAGGGCTACATCAAGAGGAAACAGAACATAGAGATAGAACGTGAAACTGCTTTAGTGTGTCAAGTTTCAAGAAGCTAGCACAAACCGTGTTTGATTTAGAGTTCCAAATACATCTATCAGTATAGGAGAAAACAGAGTGAAACGCCAAAATTCAAACTGTTACTGGAAATGAACGCTTCAACATAGAAGAACGAAATTTGGGGAACCAAGTGGGCTTAGTGTACTGATCATTACCTGAAAGAGTCATCCAGTTTGGGTGAAAAAATAGTTGCTGAGATTTCTGGAGACTCGCAATTTTTGGAAGCTTGGCAACCCCTTTCAATGAAAGTGTTTCTCCCCAGTCACTGCTTAGGGCTACATCAAGAGGAAACAGAACATAGAGATAGAACGTGAAACTGCTTTATTGTGTCAAGTTTCAAGAAGCTAGCACAAACCGTGTTTGATTTAGAGTTCCAAATACATCTACCAATATAGGAGAAAACAGAGTGAAACACCAAAATTGAAACTGTTACTGGAAACGAACGCTTCAACATAGAAGAACAAAATTTGGGGAACCAAGTGGGCTTAGTGTACTGATCATTACCTGAAAGTGTCATCCAGTTTGGGTGAAAAAATAGTTGCTGAGATTTCTGGAGACTCGCAATTTTTGGAAGCTTGGCAACCCCTTTCAATGAAAGTGTTTCTCCCCAGTCACTGCTTAGGGCTACATCAAGAGGAAACAGAACATAGAGATAGAACCTGAAACTGCTTTAGTGTGTCAAGTTTCAAGAAGCTAGCACAAACCGTGTTTGATTTAGAGTTCCAAATACATCTATCAGTATAGGAGAAAACAGAGTGAAACGCCAAAATTCAAACTGTTACTGGAAACGAACGCTTCAACATAGAAGAACGAAATTTGGGGAACCAAGTGGGCTTAGAGTACTGATCATTACCTGAAAGAGCCATCCAGTTTGGGTGAAAAAATAGTTGCTGAGATTTCTGGAGACTCGCAATTTTTGGAAGCTTGGCAACCCCTTTCAATGAAAGTGTTTCTCCCCAGTCACTGCTTAGGGCTACATCAAGAGGAAATAGAACATAGAGATAGAACGTGAAACTGCTTTATTGTGTCAAGTTTCAAGAAGCTAGCACAAACCGTGTTTGATTTAGAGTTCCAAATACATCTATCAGTATAGGAGAACACAGAGTGAAACGCCAAAATTCAAACTGTTACTGGAAACCAACACTTCAACATAGAAGAACGAAATTTGGGGAACCAAGTGGGCTTAGTGTACTGATCATTACCTGAAAGTATCATCCAGTTTGGGTGAAAAAATAGTTGCTGAGATTACTGGAGACTCGTAATTTTTGGAAGCTTGGCAACCCTTTTCAATGTAAGTGTTTCTCCCCAGTCACTGCTTAGGGCTACATCAAGAGGAAACAGAACATAGAGATAGAACGTGAAACTGCTTTAGTGTGTCAAGTTTCAAGAAGCTAGCACAAACCGTGTTTGATTTAGAGTTCCAAATACATCTATCAGTATAGGAGAAAACAGAGTGAAACGCCAAAATTCAAACTGTTACTGGAAACGAACGCTTCAACATAGAAGAACGAAATTTGGGGAACCAAGTGGGCTTAGAGTACTGATCATTACCTGAAAGAGCCATCCAGTTTGGGTGATAAAATAGTTGCTGAGATTTCTGGAGACTCGCAATTTTTGGAAGCTTGGCAACCCCTTTCAATGAAAGTGTTTCTCCCCAGTCACTGCTTAGGGCTACATCAAGAGGAAATAGAACATAGAGATAGAACGTGAAACTGCTTTATTGTGTCAAGTTTCAAGAAGCTAGCACAAACCGTGTTTGATTTAGAGTTCCAAATACATCTATCAGTATAGGAGAACACAGAGTGAAACGCCAAAATTCAAACTGTTACTGGAAACCAACACTTCAACATAGAAGAACGAAATTTGGGGAACCAAGTGGGCTTAGTGTACTGATCATTACCTGAAAGTATCATCCAGTTTGGGTGAAAAAATAGTTGCTGAGATTTCTGGAGACTCGCAATTTTTGGAAGCTTGGCAACCCCTTTCAATGAAAGTGTTTCTCCCCAGTCACTGCTTAGGGCTACATCAAGAGGAAACAGAACATAGTGATAGAACGTGAAACTGCTTTATTGTGTCAAGTTTCAAGAAGCTAGCACAAACCGTGTTTGATTTAGAGTTCCAAATACATCTATCAGTATAGGAGAAAACAGAGTGAAACGCCAAAATTCAAACTGTTACTGGAAACGAACGCTTCAACATAGAAGAACGAAATTTGGGGAACCAAGTGGGCTTAGTGTACTGATCATTACCTGAAAGTATCATCCAGTTTGGGTGAAAAAATAGTTGCTGAGATTACTGGAGACTCGTAATTTTTGGAAGCTTGGCAACCCTTTTCAATGTAAGTGTTTCTCCCCTGTCACTGCTTAGGGCTACATCAAGAGGAAACAGAACATAGAGATAGAACGTGAAACTGCTTTAGTGTGTCAAGTTTCAAGAAGCTAGCACAAACCGTGTTTGATTTAGAGTTCCAAATACATCTATCAGTATAGGAGTAAACAGAGTGAAACGCCAAAATTCAAACTGTTACTGGAAAAGAACGCTTCAACATAGAAGAACGAAATTTGGGGAACCAAGTGGGCTTAGAGTACTGATCATTACCTGAAAGAGCCATCCAGTTTGGGTGAAAAAATAGTTGCTGAGATTTCTGGAGACTCGCAATTTTTGGAAGCTTGGCAACCCCTTTCAATGAAAGTGTTTCTCCCCAGTCACTGCTTAGGGCTACATCAAGAGGAAATAGAACATAGAGATAGAACGTGAAACTGCTTTATTGTGTCAAGTTTCAAGAAGCTAGCACAAACCGTGTTTGATTTAGAGTTGCAAATACATCTATCAGTATAGGAGAACACAGAGTGAAACGCCAAAATTCAAACTGTTACTGGAAACGAACGCTTCAACATAGAAGAACGAAATTTGGGGAACCAAGTGGGCTTAGTGTACTGATCATTACCTGAAAGTATCATCCAGTTTGGGTGAAAAAATAGTTGCTGAGATTACTGGAGACTCGTAATTTTTGGAAGCTTGGCAACCCTTTTCAATGTAAGTGTTTCTCCCCAGTCACTGCTTAGGACTACATCAAGAGGAAACAGAACATAGAGATAGAACGTGAAACTGCTTTAGTGTGTCAAGTTTCAAGAAGCTAGCACAAACCGTGTTTGATTTAGAGTTCCAAATACATCTATCAGTATAGGAGAAAACAGAGTGAAACGCCAAAATTCAAACTGTTACTGGAAACGAACGCTTCAACATAGAAGAACGAAATTTGGGGAACCAAGTGGGCTTAGTGTACTGATCATTACCTGAAAGTATCATCCAGTTTGGGTGAAAAAATAGTTGCTGAGATTTCTGGAGACTCGTAATATTTGGAAGCTTGGCAACCCCTTTCAATGAAAGTGTTTCTCCCCAGTCACTGCTTAGGGCTACATCAAGAGGAAACAGAACATAGAAATAGAACGTGAAACTGCTTTATTGTGTCAAGTTTCAAGAAGCTAGCACAAACCGCGTTTGATTTAGAGTTCCAAATACATCTACCAATATAGGAGAAAACAGAGTGAAACACCAAAATTGAAACTGTTACTGGAAACGAACGCTTCAACATAGAAGAACAAAATTTGGGGAACCAAGTGGGCTTAGTGTACTGATCATTACCTGAAAGTGTCATCCAGTTTGGGTGAAAAAATAGTTGCTGAGATTTCTGGAGACTCGCAATTTTTGGAAGCTTGGCAACCCCTTTCAATGAAAGTGTTTCTCCCCAGTCACTGCTTAGGGCTACATCAAGAGGAAACAGAACATAGAGATAGAACGTGAAACTGCTTTATTGTGTCAAATTTCAAGAAGCTAGCACAAACCGTGTTTGATTTAGAGTTCCAAATACATCTACCAATATAGGAGAAAACAGAGTGAAACACCAAAATTGAAACTGTTACTGGAAACGAACGCTTCAACATAGAAGAACAAAATTTGGGGAACCAAGTGGGCTTAGTGTACTGATCATTACCTGAAAGTGTCATCCAGTTTGGGTGAAAAAATAGTTGCTGAGATTTCTGGAGACTCGCAATTTTTGGAAGCTTGGCAACCCCTTTCAATGAAAGTGTTTCTCCCCAGTCACTGCTTAGGGCTACATCAAGAGGAAACAGAACATAGAGATAGAACCTGAAACTGCTTTAGTGTGTCAAGTTTCAAGAAGCTAGCACAAACCGTGTTTGATTTAGAGTTCCAAATACATCTATCAGTATAGGAGAAAACAGAGTGAAACGCCAAAATTCAAACTGTTACTGGAAACGAACGCTTCAACATAGAAGAACGAAATTTGGGGAACCAAGTGGGCTTAGAGTACTGATCATTACCTGAAAGAGCCATCCAGTTTGGGTGAAAAAATAGTTGCTGAGATTTCTGGAGACTCGCAATTTTTGGAAGCTTGGCAACCCCTTTCAATGAAAGTGTTTCTCCCCAGTCACTGCTTAGGGCTACATCAAGAGGAAATAGAACATAGAGATAGAACGTGAAACTGCTTTATTGTGTCAAGTTTCAAGAAGCTAGCACAAACCGTGTTTGATTTAGAGTTCCAAATACATCTATCAGTATAGGAGAACACAGAGTGAAACGCCAAAATTCAAACTGTCACTGGAAACCAACACTTCAACATAGAAGAACGAAATTTGGGGAACCAAGTGGGCTTAGTGTACTGATCATTACCTGAAAGTATCATCCAGTTTGGGTGAAAAAATAGTTGCTGAGATTACTGGAGACTCGTAATTTTTGGAAGCTTGGCAACCCTTTTCAATGTAAGTGTTTCTCCCCAGTCACTGCTTAGGGCTACATCAAGAGGAAACAGAACATAGAGATAGAACGTGAAACTGCTTTAGTGTGTCAAGTTTCAAGAAGCTAGCACAAACCGTGTTTGATTTAGAGTTCCAAATACATCTATCAGTATAGGAGAAAACAGAGTGAAACGCCAAAATTCAAACTGTTACTGGAAACGAACGCTTCAACATAGAAGAACGAAATTTGGGGAACCAAGTGGGCTTAGAGTACTGATCATTACCTGAAAGAGCCATCCAGTTTGGGTGATAAAATAGTTGCTGAGATTTCTGGAGACTCGCAATTTTTGGAAGCTTGGCAACCCCTTTCAATGAAAGTGTTTCTCCCCAGTCACTGCTTAGGGCTACATCAAGAGGAAATAGAACATAGAGATAGAACGTGAAACTGCTTTATTGTGTCAAGTTTCAAGAAGCTAGCACAAACCGTGTTTGATTTAGAGTTCCAAATACATCTATCAGTATAGGAGAACACAGAGTGAAACGCCAAAATTCAAACTGTTACTGGAAACCAACACTTCAACATAGAAGAACGAAATTTGGGGAACCAAGTGGGCTTAGTGTACTGATCATTACCTGAAAGTATCATCCAGTTTGGGTGAAAAAATAGTTGCTGAGATTACTGGAGACTCGTAATTTTTGGAAGCTTGGCAACCCTTTTCAATGTAAGTGTTTCTCCCCAGTCAGTGCTTAGGACTACATCAAGAGGAAACAGAACATAGAAATAGAACGTGAAACTGCTTTAGTGTGTCAAGTTTCAAGAAGCTAGCACAAACCGTGTTTGATTTAGAGTTCCAAATACATCTATCAGTATAGGAGAAAACAGAGTGAAACGCCAAAATTCAAACTGTTACTGGAAACGAACGCTTCAACATAGAAGAACGAAATTTGGGGAACCAAGTGGGCTTAGTGTACTGATCATTACCTGAAAGTATCATCCAGTTTGGGTGAAAAAATAGTTGCTGAGATTTCTGGAGACTCGTAATATTTGGAAGCTTGGCAACCCCTTTCAATGAAAGTGTTTCTCCCCAGTCACTGCTTAGGGCTAAATCAAGAGGAAACAGAACATAGAAATAGAACGTGAAACTGCTTTATTGTGTCAAGTTCCAAGAAGCTAGCACAAACCGTGTTTGATTTAGAGTTCCAAATACATCTACCAATATAGGAGAAAACAGAGTGAAACACCAAAATAGAAACTGTTACTGGAAACGAACGCTTCAACATAGAAGAACAAAATTTGGGGAACCAAGTGGGCTTAGTGTACTGATCATTACCTGAAAGTGTCATCCAGTTTGGGTGAAAAAATAGTTGCTGAGATTTCTGGAGACACGCAATTTTTGGAAGCTTGGCAACCCCTTTCAATGAAAGTGTTTCTCCCCAGTCACTGCTTAGGGCTACATCAAGAGGAAACAGAACATAGAGATAGAACGTGAAACTGCTTTAGTGTGTCAAGTTTCAAGAAGCTAGCACAAACCGTGTTTGATTTAGAGTTCCAAATACATCTATCAGTATAGGAGAAAACAGAGTGAAACGCCAAAATTCAAACTGTTACTGGAAACGAACGCTTCAACATAGAAGAACGAAATTTGGGGAACCAAGTGGGCTTAGAGTACTGATCATTACCTGAAGGAGCCATCCAGTTTGGGTGAAAAAATAGTTGCTGAGATTTCTGGAGACTCGCAATTTTTGGAAGCTTGGCAACCCCTTTCAATGAAAGTGTTTCTCCCCAGTCACTGCTTAGGGCTACATCAAGAGGAAATAGAACATAGAGATAGAACGTGAAACTGCTTTATTGTGTCAAGTTTCAAGAAGCTAGCACAAACCGTGTTTGATTTAGAGTTCCAAATACATCTATCAGTATAGGAGAACACAGAGTGAAACGCCAAAATTCAAACTGTTACTGGAAACCAACACTTCAACATAGAAGAACGAAATTTGGGGAACCAAGTGGGCTTAGTGTACTGATCATTACCTGAAAGTATCATCAAGTTTGGGTGAAAAAATAGTTGCTGAGATTTCTGGAGACTCGCAATTTTTGGAAGCTTGGCAACCCCTTTCAATGAAAGTGTTTCTCCCCAGTCACTGCTTAGGGCTACATCAAGAGGAAACAGAACGTAGAGATAGAACGTGAAACTGCTTTATTGTGTCAAGTTTCAAGAAGCTAGCACAAACCGTGTTTGATTTAGAGTTCCAAATACATCTATCAGTATAGGAGAAAACAGAGTGAAACGCCAAAATTCAAACTGTTACTGGAAACGAACGCTTCAACATAGAAGAACGAAATTTGGGGAACCAAGTGGGCTTAGTGTACTGATCATTACCTGAAAGTATCATCCAGTTTGGGTGAAAAAATAGTTGCTGAGATTACTGGAGACTCGTAATTTTTGGAAGCTTGGCAACCCTTTTCAATGTAAGTGTTTCTCCCCTGTCACTGCTTAGGGCTACATCAAGAGGAAACAGAACATAGAGATAGAACGTGAAACTGCTTTAGTGTGTCAAGTTTCAAGAAGCTAGCACAAACCGTGTTTGATTTAGAGTTCCAAATACATCTATCAGTATAGGAGAAAACAGAGTGAAACGCCAAAATTCAAACTGTTACTGGAAACGAACGCTTCAACATAGAAGAACGAAATTTGGGGAACCAAGTGGGCTTAGAGTACTGATCATTACCTGAAAGAGCCATCCAGTTTGGGTGATAAAATAGTTGCTGAGATTTCTGGAGACTCGCAATTTTTGGAAGCTTGGCAACCCCTTTCAATGAAAGTGTTTCTCCCCAGTCACTGCTTAGGGCTACATCAAGAGGAAATAGAACATAGAGATAGAACGTGAAACTGCTTTATTGTGTCAAGTTTCAAGAAGCTAGCACAAACCGTGTTTGATTTAGAGTTCCAAATACATCTATCAGTATAGGAGAACACAGAGTGAAACGCCAAAATTCAAACTGTTACTGGAAACCAACACTTCAACATAGAAGAACGAAATTTGGGGAACCAAGTGGGCTTAGTGTACTGATCATTACCTGAAAGTATCATCCAGTTTGGGTGAAAAAATAGTTGCTGAGATTACTGGAGACTCGTAATTTTTGGAAGCTTGGCAACCCTTTTCAATGTAAGTGTTTCTCCCCAGTCAGTGCTTAGGACTACATCAAGAGGAAACAGAACATAGAAATAGAACGTGAAACTGCTTTAGTGTGTCAAGTTTCAAGAAGCTAGCACAAACCGTGTTTGATTTAGAGTTCCAAATACATCTATCAGTATAGGAGAAAACAGAGTGAAACGCCAAAATTCAAACTGTTACTGGAAACGAACGCTTCAACATAGAAGAACGAAATTTGGGGAACCAAGTGGGCTTAGTGTACTGATCATTACCTGAAAGTATCATCCAGTTTGGGTGAAAAAATAGTTGCTGAGATTTCTGGAGACTCGTAATATTTGGAAGCTTGGCAACCCCTTTCAATGAAAGTGTTTCTCCCCAGTCACTGCTTAGGGCTAAATCAAGAGGAAACAGAACATAGAAATAGAACGTGAAACTGCTTTATTGTGTCAAGTTCCAAGAAGCTAGCACAAACCGTGTTTGATTTAGAGTTCCAAATACATCTACCAATATAGGAGAAAACAGAGTGAAACACCAAAATAGAAACTGTTACTGGAAACGAACGCTTCAACATAGAAGAACAAAATTTGGGGAACCAAGTGGGCTTAGTGTACTGATCATTACCTGAAAGTGTCATCCAGTTTGGGTGAAAAAATAGTTGCTGAGATTTCTGGAGACATGCAATTTTTGGAAGCTTGGCAACCCCTTTCAATGAAAGTGTTTCTCCCCAGTCACTGCTTAGGGCTACATCAAGAGGAAACAGAACATAGAGATAGAACGTGAAACTGCTTTAGTGTGTCAAGTTTCAAGAAGCTAGCACAAACCGTGTTTGATTTAGAGTTCCAAATACATCTATCAGTATAGGAGAAAACAGAGTGAAACGCCAAAATTCAAACTGTTACTGGAAACGAACGCTTCAACATAGAAGAACGAAATTTGGGGAACCAAGTGGGCTTAGAGTACTGATCATTACCTGAAGGAGCCATCCAGTTTGGGTGAAAAAATAGTTGCTGAGATTTCTGGAGACTCGCAATTTTTGGAAGCTTGGCAACCCCTTTCAATGAAAGTGTTTCTCCCCAGTCACTGCTTAGGGCTACATCAAGAGGAAATAGAACATAGAGATAGAACGTGAAACTGCTTTATTGTGTCAAGTTTCAAGAAGCTAGCACAAACCGTGTTTGATTTAGAGTTCCAAATACATCTATCAGTATAGGAGAACACAGAGTGAAACGCCAAAATTCAAACTGTTACTGGAAACCAACACTTCAACATAGAAGAACGAAATTTGGGGAACCAAGTGGGCTTAGTGTACTGATCATTACCTGAAAGTATCATCAAGTTTGGGTGAAAAAATAGTTGCTGAGATTTCTGGAGACTCGCAATTTTTGGAAGCTTGGCAACCCCTTTCAATGAAAGTGTTTCTCCCCAGTCACTGCTTAGGGCTACATCAAGAGGAAACAGAACGTAGAGATAGAACGTGAAACTGCTTTATTGTGTCAAGTTTCAAGAAGCTAGCACAAACCGTGTTTGATTTAGAGTTCCAAATACATCTATCAGTATAGGAGAAAACAGAGTGAAACGCCAAAATTCAAACTGTTACTGGAAACGAACGCTTCAACATAGAAGAACGAAATTTGGGGAACCAAGTGGGCTTAGTGTACTGATCATTACCTGAAAGTATCATCCAGTTTGGGTGAAAAAATAGTTGCTGAGATTACTGGAGACTCGTAATTTTTGGAAGCTTGGCAACCCTTTTCAATGTAAGTGTTTCTCCCCTGTCACTGCTTAGGGCTACATCAAGAGGAAACAGAACATAGAGATAGAACGTGAAACTGCTTTAGTGTGTCAAGTTTCAAGAAGCTAGCACAAACCGTGTTTGATTTAGAGTTCCAAATACATCTATCAGTATAGGAGTAAACAGAGTGAAACGCCAAAATTCAAACTGTTACTGGCAAAGAACGCTTCAACATAGAAGAACGAAATTTGGGGAACCAAGTGGGCTTAGAGTACTGATCATTACCTGAAAGAGCCATCCAGTTTGGGTGAAAAAATAGTTGCTGAGATTTCTGGAGACTCGCAATTTTTGGAAGCTTGGCAACCCCTTTCAATGAAAGTGTTTCTCCCCAGTCACTGCTTAGGGCTACATCAAGAGGAAATAGAACATAGAGATAGAACGTGAAACTGCTTTATTGTGTCAAGTTTCAAGAAGCTAGCACAAACCGTGTTTGATTTAGAGTTGCAAATACATCTATCAGTATAGGAGAACACAGAGTGAAACGCCAAAATTCAAACTGTTACTGGAAACGAACGCTTCAACATAGAAGAACGAAATTTGGGGAACCAAGTGGGCTTAGTGTACTGATCATTACCTGAAAGTATCATCCAGTTTGGGTGAAAAAATAGTTGCTGAGATTACTGGAGACTCGTAATTTTTGGAAGCTTGGCAACCCTTTTCAATGTAAGTGTTTCTCCCCAGTCACTGCTTAGGACTACATCAAGAGGAAACAGAACATAGAGATAGAACGTGAAACTGCTTTAGTGTGTCAAGTTTCAAGAAGCTAGCACAAACCGTGTTTGATTTAGAGTTCCAAATACATCTATCAGTATAGGAGAAAACAGAGTGAAACGCCAAAATTCAAACTGTTACTGGAAACGAACGCTTCAACATAGAAGAACGAAATTTGGGGAACCAAGTGGGCTTAGTGTACTGATCATTACCTGAAAGTATCATCCAGTTTGGGTGAAAAAATAGTTGCTGAGATTTCTGGAGACTCGTAATATTTGGAAGCTTGGCAACCCCTTTCAATGAAAGTGTTTCTCCCCAGTCACTGCTTAGGGCTACATCAAGAGGAAACAGAACATAGAAATAGAACGTGAAACTGCTTTATTGTGTCAAGTTTCAAGAAGCTAGCACAAACCGTGTTTGATTTAGAGTTCCAAATACATCTACCAATATAGGAGAAAACAGAGTGAAACACCAAAATTGAAACTGTTACTGGAAACGAACGCTTCAACATAGAAGAACAGAATTTGGGGAACCAAGTGGGCTTAGTGTACTGATCATTACCTGAAAGTGTCATCCAGTTTGGGTGAAAAAATAGTTGCTGAGATTTCTGGAGACACGCAATTTTTGGAAGCTTGGCAACCCCTTTCAATGAAAGTGTTTCTCCCCAGTCACTGCTTAGGGCTACATCAAGAGGAAACAGAACATAGAGATAGAACGTGAAACTGCTTTATTGTGTCAAGTTTCAAGAAGCTAGCACAAACCGTGTTTGATTTAGAGTTCCAAATACATCTACCAATATAGGAGAAAACAGAGTGAAACACCAAAATTGAAACTGTTACTGGAAACGAACGCTTCAACATAGAAGAACAAAATTTGGGGAACCAAGTGGGCTTAGTGTACTGATCATTACCTGAAAGTGTCATCCAGTTTGGGTGAAAAAATAGTTGCTGAGATTTCTGGAGACTCGCAATTTTTGGAAGCTTGGCAACCCCTTTCAATGAAAGTGTTTCTCCCCAGTCACTGCTTAGGGCTACATCAAGAGGAAACAGAACATAGAGATAGAACCTGAAACTGCTTTAGTGTGTCAAGTTTCAAGAAGCTAGCACAAACCGTGTTTGATTTAGAGTTCCAAATACATCTATCAGTATAGGAGAAAACAGAGTGAAACGCCAAAATTCAAACTGTTACTGGAAACGAACGCTTCAACATAGAAGAACGAAATTTGGGGAACCAAGTGGGCTTAGAGTACTGATCATTACCTGAAAGAGCCATCCAGTTTGGGTGAAAAAATAGTTGCTGAGATTTCTGGAGACTCGCAATTTTTGGAAGCTTGGCAACCCCTTTCAATGAAAGTGTTTCTCCCCAGTCACTGCTTAGGGCTACATCAAGAGGAAATAGAACATAGTGATAGAACGTGAAACTGCTTTATTGTGTCAAGTTTCAAGAAGCTAGCACAAACCGTGTTTGATTTAGAGTTCCAAATACATCTATCAGTATAGGAGAACACAGAGTGAAACGCCAAAATTCAAACTGTTACTGGAAACCAACACTTCAACATAGAAGAACGAAATTTGGGGAACCAAGTGGGCTTAGTGTACTGATCATTACCTGAAAGTATCATCCAGTTTGGGTGAAAAAATAGTTGCTGAGATTTCTGGAGACTCGCAATTTTTGGAAGCTTGGCAACCCCTTTCAATGAAAGTGTTCCTCCCCAGTCACTGCTTAGGGCTACATCAAGAGGAAACAGAACATAGAGATAGAACGTGAAACTGCTTTATTGTGTCAAGTTTCAAGAAGCTAGCACAAACCGTGTTTGATTTAGAGTTCCAAATACATCTATCAGTATAGGAGAAAACAGAGTGAAACGCCAAAATTCAAACTGTTACTGGAAACGAACGCTTCCACATAGAAGAACGAAATTTGGGGAACCAAGTGGGCTTAGTGTACTGATCATTACCTGAAAGTATCATCCAGTTTGGGTGAAAAAATAGTTGCTGAGATTACTGGAGACTCGTAATTTTTGGAAGCTTGGCAACCATTTTCAATGTAAGTGTTTCTCCCCAGTCACTGCTTAGGGCTACATCAAGAGGAAACAGAACATAGAGATAGAACGTGAAACTGCTTTAGTGTGTCAAGTTTCAAGAAGCTAGCACAAACCGTGTTTGATTTAGAGTTCCAAATACATCTATCAGTATAGGAGAAAACAGAGTGAAACGCCAAAATTCAAACTGTTACTGGAAACGAACGCTTCAACATAGAAGAACGAAATTTGGGGAACCAAGTGGGCTTAGAGTACTGATCATTACCTGAAAGAGCCATCCAGTTTGGGTGAAAAAATAGTTGCTGAGATTTCTGGAGACTCGCAATTTTTGGAAGCTTGGCAACCCCTTTCAATGAAAGTGTTTCTCCCCAGTCACTGCTTAGGGCTACATCAAGAGGAAATAGAACATAGAGATAGAACGTGAAACTGCTTTATTGTGTCAAGTTTCAAGAAGCTAGCACAAACCGTGTTTGATTTAGAGTTGCAAATACATCTATCAGTATAGGAGAACACAGAGTGAAACGCCAAAATTCAAACTGTTACTGGAAACGAACGCTTCAACATAGAAGAACGAAATTTGGGGAACCAAGTGGGCTTAGTGTACTGATCATTACCTGAAAGTATCATCCAGTTTGGGTGAAAAAATAGTTGCTGAGATTACTGGAGACTCGTAATTTTTGGAAGCTTGGCAACCCTTTTCAATGTAAGTGTTTCTCCCCAGTCACTGCTTAGGACTACATCAAGAGGAAACAGAACATAGAGATAGAACGTGAAACTGCTTTAGTGTGTCAAGTTTCAAGAAGCTAGCACAAACCGTGTTTGATTTAGAGTTCCAAATACATCTATCAGTATAGGAGAAAACAGAGTGAAACGCCAAAATTCAAACTGTTACTGGAAACGAACGCTTCAACATAGAAGAACGAAATTTGGGGAACCAAGTGGGCTTAGTATACTGATCATTACCTGAAAGTATCATCCAGTTTGGGTGAAAAAATAGTTGCTGAGATTTCTGGAGACTCGTAATATTTGGAAGCTTGGCAACCCCTTTCAATGAAAGTGTTTCTCCCCAGTCACTGCTTAGGGCTACATCAAGAGGAAACAGAACATAGAAATAGAACGTGAAACTGCTTTATTGTGTCAAGTTTTAAGAAGCTAGCACAAACCGTGTTTGATTTAGAGTTCCAAATACATCTACCAATATAGGAGAAAACAGAGTGAAACACCAAAATTGAAACTGTTACTGGAAACGAACGCTTCAACATAGAAGAACAAAATTTGGGGAACCAAGTGGGCTTAGTGTACTGATGATTACCTGAAAGTGTCATCCAGTTTGGGTGAAAAAATAGTTGCTGAGATTTCTGGAGACACGCAATTTTTGGAAGCTTGGCAACCCCTTTCAATGAAAGTGTTTCTCCCCAGTCACTGCTTAGGGCTACATCAAGAGGAAACAGAACATAGAGATAGAACGTGAAACTGCTTTATTGTGTCAAGTTTCAAGAAGCTAGCACAAACCGTGTTTGATTTAGAGTTCCAAATACATCTACCAATATAGGAGAAAACAGAGTGAAACACCAAAATTGAAACTGTTACTGGAAACGAACGCTTCAACATAGAAGAACAAAATTTGGGGAACGAAGTGGGCTTAGTGTACTGATCATTACCTGAAAGTGTCATCCAGTTTGGGTGAAAAAATAGTTGCTGAGATTTCTGGAGACTCGCAATTTTTGGAAGCTTGGCAACCCCTTTCAATGAAAGTGTTTCTCCCCAGTCACTGCTTAGGGCTACATCAAGAGGAAACAGAACATAGAGATAGAACCTGAAACTGCTTTAGTGTGTCAAGTTTCAAGAAGCTAGCACAAACCGTGTTTGATTTAGAGTTCCAAATACATCTATCAGTATAGGAGAAAACAGAGTGAAACGCCAAAATTCAAACTGTTACTGGAAACGAACGCTTCAACATAGAAGAACGAAATTTGGGGAACCAAGTGGGCTTAGAGTACTGATCATTACCTGAAAGAGCCATCCAGTTTGGGTGAAAAAATAGTTGCTGAGATTTCTGGAGACTCACAATTTTTGGAAGCTTGGCAACCCCTTTCAATGTAAGTGTTTCTCCCCAGTCACTGCTTAGGGCTACATCAAGAGGAAATAGAACATAGAGATAGAACGTGAAACTGCTTTATTGTGTCAAGTTTCAAGAAGCTAGCACAAACCGTGTTTGATTTAGAGTTCCAAATACATCTATCAGTATAGGAGAACACAGAGTGAAACGCCAAAATTCAAACTGTTACTGGAAACCAACACTTCAACATAGAAGAACGAAATTTGGGGAACCAAGTGGGCTTAGTGTACTGATCATTACCTGAAAGTATCATCCAGTTTGGGTGAAAAAATAGTTGCTGAGATTTCTGGAGACTCGCAATTTTTGGAAGCTTGGCAACCCCTTTCAATGAAAGTGTTCCTCCCCAGTCACTGCTTAGGGCTACATCAAGAGGAAACAGAACATAGAGATAGAATGCGAAACTGCTTTATTGTGTCAAGTTTCAAGAAGCTAGCACAAACCGTGTTTGATTTAGAGTTCCAAATACATCTATCAGTATAGGAGAAAACAGAGTGAAACGCCAAAATTCAAACTGTTACTGGAAACGAACGCTTCAACATAGAAGAACGAAATTTGGGGAACCAAGTGGGCTTAGTGTACTGATCATTACCTGAAAGTATCATCCAGTTTGGGTGAAAAAATAGTTGCTGAGATTACTGGAGACTCGTAATTTTTGGAAGCTTGGCAACCCTTTTCAATGTAAGTGTTTCTCCCCAGTCACTGCTTAGGGCTACATCAAGAGGAAACAGAACATAGAGATAGAACGTGAAACTGCTTTAGTGTGTCAAGTTTCAAGAAGCTAGCACAAACCGTGTTTGATTTAGAGTTCCAAATACATCTATCAGTATAGGAGAAAACAGAGTGAAACGCCAAAATTCAAACTGTTACTGGAAACGAACGCTTCAACATAGAAGAACGAAATTTGGGGAACCAAGTGGGCTTAGAGTACTGATCATTACCTGAAAGAGCCATCCAGTTTGGGTGAAAAAATAGTTGCTGAGATTTCTGGAGACACGCAATTTTTGGAAGCTTGGCAACCCCTTTCAATGAAAGTGTTTCTCCCCAGTCACTGCTTAGGGCTACATCAAGAGGAAACAGAACATAGAGATAGAACGTGAAACTGCTTTAGTGTGTCAAGTTTCAAGAAGCTAGCACAAACCGTGTTTGATTTAGAGTTCCAAATACATCTACCAATATAGGAGAAAACAGAGTGAAACACCAAAATTGAAACTGTTACTGGAAACGAACGCTTCAACATAGAAGAACAAAATTTGGGGAACCAAGTGGGCTTAGTGTACTGATCATTACCTGAAAGTGTCATCCAGTTTGGGTGAAAAAATAGTTGCTGAGATTTCTGGAGACTCGCAATTTTTGGAAGCTTGGCAACCCCTTTCAATGAAAGTGTTTCTCCCCAGTCACTGCTTAGGGCTACATCAAGAGGAAACAGAACATAGAGATAGAACCTGAAACTGCTTTAGTGTGTCAAGTTTCAAGAAGCTAGCACAAACCGTGTTTGATTTAGAGTTCCAAATACATCTATCAGTATAGGAGAAAACAGAGTGAAACGCCAAAATTCAAACTGTTACTGGAAACGAACGCTTCAACATAGAAGAACGAAATTTGGGGAACCAAGTGGGCTTAGTGTACTGATCATTACCTGAAAGTATCATCCAGTTTGGGTGAAAAAATAGTTGCTGAGATTTCTGGAGACTCGTAATATTTGGAAGCTTGGCAACCCCTTTCAATGAAAGTGTTTCTCCCCAGTCACTGCTTAGGGCTAAATCAAGAGGAAACAGAACATAGAAATAGAACGTGAAACTGCTTTATTGTGTCAAGTTCCAAGAAGCTAGCACAAACCGTGTTTGATTTAGAGTTCCAAATACATCTACCAATATAGGAGAAAACAGAGTGAAACACCAAAATAGAAACTGTTACTGGAAACGAACGCTTCAACATAGAAGAACAAAATTTGGGGAACCAAGTGGGCTTAGTGTACTGATCATTACCTGAAAGTGTCATCCAGTTTGGGTGAAAAAATAGTTGCTGAGATTTCTGGAGACACGCAATTTTTGGAAGCTTGGCAACCCCTTTCAATGAAAGTGTTTCTCCCCAGTCACTGCTTAGGGCTACATCAAGAGGAAACAGAACATAGAGATAGAACGTGAAACTGCTTTAGTGTGTCAAGTTTCAAGAAGCTAGCACAAACCGTGTTTGATTTAGAGTTCCAAATACATCTATCAGTATAGGAGAAAACAGAGTGAAACGCCAAAATTCAAACTGTTACTGGAAACGAACGCTTCAACATAGAAGAACGAAATTTGGGGAACCAAGTGGGCTTAGAGTACTGATCATTACCTGAAGGAGCCATCCAGTTTGGGTGAAAAAATAGTTGCTGAGATTTCTGGAGACTCGCAATTTTTGGAAGCTTGGCAACCCCTTTCAATGAAAGTGTTTCTCCCCAGTCACTGCTTAGGGCTACATCAAGAGGAAATAGAACATAGAGATAGAACGTGAAACTGCTTTATTGTGTCAAGTTTCAAGAAGCTAGCACAAACCGTGTTTGATTTAGAGTTCCAAATACATCTATCAGTATAGGAGAACACAGAGTGAAACGCCAAAATTCAAACTGTTACTGGAAACCAACACTTCAACATAGAAGAACGAAATTTGGGGAACCAAGTGGGCTTAGTGTACTGATCATTACCTGAAAGTATCATCAAGTTTGGGTGAAAAAATAGTTGCTGAGATTTCTGGAGACTCGCAATTTTTGGAAGCTTGGCAACCCCTTTCAATGAAAGTGTTTCTCCCCAGTCACTGCTTAGGGCTACATCAAGAGGAAACAGAACGTAGAGATAGAACGTGAAACTGCTTTATTGTGTCAAGTTTCAAGAAGCTAGCACAAACCGTGTTTGATTTAGAGTTCCAAATACATCTATCAGTATAGGAGAAAACAGAGTGAAACGCCAAAATTCAAACTGTTACTGGAAACGAACGCTTCAACATAGAAGAACGAAATTTGGGGAACCAAGTGGGCTTAGTGTACTGATCATTACCTGAAAGTATCATCCAGTTTGGGTGAAAAAATAGTTGCTGAGATTACTGGAGACTCGTAATTTTTGGAAGCTTGGCAACCCTTTTCAATGTAAGTGTTTCTCCCCTGTCACTGCTTAGGGCTACATCAAGAGGAAACAGAACATAGAGATAGAACGTGAAACTGCTTTAGTGTGTCAAGTTTCAAGAAGCTAGCACAAACCGTGTTTGATTTAGAGTTCCAAATACATCTATCAGTATAGGAGTAAACAGAGTGAAACGCCAAAATTCAAACTGTTACTGGCAAAGAACGCTTCAACATAGAAGAACGAAATTTGGGGAACCAAGTGGGCTTAGAGTACTGATCATTACCTGAAAGAGCCATCCAGTTTGGGTGAAAAAATAGTTGCTGAGATTTCTGGAGACTCGCAATTTTTGGAAGCTTGGCAACCCCTTTCAATGAAAGTGTTTCTCCCCAGTCACTGCTTAGGGCTACATCAAGAGGAAATAGAACATAGAGATAGAACGTGAAACTGCTTTATTGTGTCAAGTTTCAAGAAGCTAGCACAAACCGTGTTTGATTTAGAGTTGCAAATACATCTATCAGTATAGGAGAACACAGAGTGAAACGCCAAAATTCAAACTGTTACTGGAAACGAACGCTTCAACATAGAAGAACGAAATTTGGGGAACCAAGTGGGCTTAGTGTACTGATCATTACCTGAAAGTATCATCCAGTTTGGGTGAAAAAATAGTTGCTGAGATTACTGGAGACTCGTAATTTTTGGAAGCTTGGCAACCCTTTTCAATGTAAGTGTTTCTCCCCAGTCACTGCTTAGGACTACATCAAGAGGAAACAGAACATAGAGATAGAACGTGAAACTGCTTTAGTGTGTCAAGTTTCAAGAAGCTAGCACAAACCGTGTTTGATTTAGAGTTCCAAATACATCTATCAGTATAGGAGAAAACAGAGTGAAACGCCAAAATTCAAACTGTTACTGGAAACGAACGCTTCAACATAGAAGAACGAAATTTGGGGAACCAAGTGGGCTTAGTGTACTGATCATTACCTGAAAGTATCATCCAGTTTGGGTGAAAAAATAGTTGCTGAGATTTCTGGAGACTCGTAATATTTGGAAGCTTGGCAACCCCTTTCAATGAAAGTGTTTCTCCCCAGTCACTGCTTAGGGCTACATCAAGAGGAAACAGAACATAGAAATAGAACGTGAAACTGCTTTATTGTGTCAAGTTTCAAGAAGCTAGCACAAACCGTGTTTGATTTAGAGTTCCAAATACATCTACCAATATAGGAGAAAACAGAGTGAAACACCAAAATTGAAACTGTTACTGGAAACGAACGCTTCAACATAGAAGAACAAAATTTGGGGAACCAAGTGGGCTTAGTGTACTGATCATTACCTGAAAGTGTCATCCAGTTTGGGTGAAAAAATAGTTGCTGAGATTTCTGGAGACACGCAATTTTTGGAAGCTTGGCAACCCCTTTCAATGAAAGTGTTTCTCCCCAGTCACTGCTTAGGGCTACATCAAGAGGAAACAGAACATAGAGATAGAACGTGAAACTGCTTTATTGTGTCAAGTTTCAAGAAGCTAGCACAAACCGTGTTTGATTTAGAGTTCCAAATACATCTACCAATATAGGAGAAAACAGAGTGAAACACCAAAATTGAAACTGTTACTGGAAACGAACGCTTCAACATAGAAGAACAAAATTTGGGGAACCAAGTGGGCTTAGTGTACTGATCATTACCTGAAAGTGTCATCCAGTTTGGGTGAAAAAATAGTTGCTGAGATTTCTGGAGACTCGCAATTTTTGGAAGCTTGGCAACCCCTTTCAATGAAAGTGTTTCTCCCCAGTCACTGCTTAGGGCTACATCAAGAGGAAACAGAACATAGAGATAGAACCTGAAACTGCTTTAGTGTGTCAAGTTTCAAGAAGCTAGCACAAACCGTGTTTGATTTAGAGTTCCAAATACATCTATCAGTATAGGAGAAAACAGAGTGAAACGCCAAAATTCAAACTGTTACTGGAAACGAACGCTTCAACATAGAAGAACGAAATTTGGGGAACCAAGTGGGCTTAGAGTACTGATCATTACCTGAAAGAGCCATCCAGTTTGGGTGAAAAAATAGTTGCTGAGATTTCTGGAGACTCGCAATTTTTGGAAGCTTGGCAACCCCTTTCAATGAAAGTGTTTCTCCCCAGTCACTGCTTAGGGCTACATCAAGAGGAAATAGAACATAGTGATAGAACGTGAAACTGCTTTATTGTGTCAAGTTTCAAGAAGCTAGCACAAACCGTGTTTGATTTAGAGTTCCAAATACATCTATCAGTATAGGAGAACACAGAGTGAAACGCCAAAATTCAAACTGTTACTGGAAACCAACACTTCAACATAGAAGAACGAAATTTGGGGAACCAAGTGGGCTTAGTGTACTGATCATTACCTGAAAGTATCATCCAGTTTGGGTGAAAAAATAGTTGCTGAGATTTCTGGAGACTCGCAATTTTTGGAAGCTTGGCAACCCCTTTCAATGAAAGTGTTCCTCCCCAGTCACTGCTTAGGGCTACATCAAGAGGAAACAGAACATAGAGATAGAACGTGAAACTGCTTTATTGTGTCAAGTTTCAAGAAGCTAGCACAAACCGTGTTTGATTTAGAGTTCCAAATACATCTATCAGTATAGGAGAAAACAGAGTGAAACGCCAAAATTCAAACTGTTACTGGAAACGAACGCTTCCACATAGAAGAACGAAATTTGGGGAACCAAGTGGGCTTAGTGTACTGATCATTACCTGAAAGTATCATCCAGTTTGGGTGAAAAAATAGTTGCTGAGATTACTGGAGACTCGTAATTTTTGGAAGCTTGGCAACCATTTTCAATGTAAGTGTTTCTCCCCAGTCACTGCTTAGGGCTACATCAAGAGGAAACAGAACATAGAGATAGAACGTGAAACTGCTTTAGTGTGTCAAGTTTCAAGAAGCTAGCACAAACCGTGTTTGATTTAGAGTTCCAAATACATCTATCAGTATAGGAGAAAACAGAGTGAAACGCCAAAATTCAAACTGTTACTGGAAACGAACGCTTCAACATAGAAGAACGAAATTTGGGGAACCAAGTGGGCTTAGAGTACTGATCATTACCTGAAAGAGCCATCCAGTTTGGGTGAAAAAATAGTTGCTGAGATTTCTGGAGACTCGCAATTTTTGGAAGCTTGGCAACCCCTTTCAATGAAAGTGTTTCTCCCCAGTCACTGCTTAGGGCTACATCAAGAGGAAATAGAACATAGAGATAGAACGTGAAACTGCTTTATTGTGTCAAGTTTCAAGAAGCTAGCACAAACCGTGTTTGATTTAGAGTTGCAAATACATCTATCAGTATAGGAGAACACAGAGTGAAACGCCAAAATTCAAACTGTTACTGGAAACGAACGCTTCAACATAGAAGAACGAAATTTGGGGAACCAAGTGGGCTTAGTGTACTGATCATTACCTGAAAGTATCATCCAGTTTGGGTGAAAAAATAGTTGCTGAGATTACTGGAGACTCGTAATTTTTGGAAGCTTGGCAACCCTTTTCAATGTAAGTGTTTCTCCCCAGTCACTGCTTAGGACTACATCAAGAGGAAACAGAACATAGAGATAGAACGTGAAACTGCTTTAGTGTGTCAAGTTTCAAGAAGCTAGCACAAACCGTGTTTGATTTAGAGTTCCAAATACATCTATCAGTATAGGAGAAAACAGAGTGAAACGCCAAAATTCAAACTGTTACTGGAAACGAACGCTTCAACATAGAAGAACGAAATTTGGGGAACCAAGTGGGCTTAGTGTACTGATCATTACCTGAAAGTATCATCCAGTTTGGGTGAAAAAATAGTTGCTGAGATTTCTGGAGACTCGTAATATTTGGAAGCTTGGCAACCCCTTTCAATGAAAGTGTTTCTCCCCAGTCACTGCTTAGGGCTACATCAAGAGGAAACAGAACATAGAAATAGAACGTGAAACTGCTTTATTGTGTCAAGTTTTAAGAAGCTAGCACAAACCGTGTTTGATTTAGAGTTCCAAATACATCTACCAATATAGGAGAAAACAGAGTGAAACACCAAAATTGAAACTGTTACTGGAAACGAACGCTTCAACATAGAAGAACAAAATTTGGGGAACCAAGTGGGCTTAGTGTACTGATGATTACCTGAAAGTGTCATCCAGTTTGGGTGAAAAAATAGTTGCTGAGATTTCTGGAGACACGCAATTTTTGGAAGCTTGGCAACCCCTTTCAATGAAAGTGTTTCTCCCCAGTCACTGCTTAGGGCTACATCAAGAGGAAACAGAACATAGAGATAGAACGTGAAACTGCTTTATTGTGTCAAGTTTCAAGAAGCTAGCACAAACCGTGTTTGATTTAGAGTTCCAAATACATCTACCAATATAGGAGAAAACAGAGTGAAACACCAAAATTGAAACTGTTACTGGAAACGAACGCTTCAACATAGAAGAACAAAATTTGGGGAACGAAGTGGGCTTAGTGTACTGATCATTACCTGAAAGTGTCATCCAGTTTGGGTGAAAAAATAGTTGCTGAGATTTCTGGAGACTCGCAATTTTTGGAAGCTTGGCAACCCCTTTCAATGAAAGTGTTTCTCCCCAGTCACTGCTTAGGGCTACATCAAGAGGAAACAGAACATAGAGATAGAACCTGAAACTGCTTTAGTGTGTCAAGTTTCAAGAAGCTAGCACAAACCGTGTTTGATTTAGAGTTCCAAATACATCTATCAGTATAGGAGAAAACAGAGTGAAACGCCAAAATTCAAACTGTTACTGGAAACGAACGCTTCAACATAGAAGAACGAAATTTGGGGAACCAAGTGGGCTTAGAGTACTGATCATTACCTGAAAGAGCCATCCAGTTTGGGTGAAAAAATAGTTGCTGAGATTTCTGGAGACTCACAATTTTTGGAAGCTTGGCAACCCCTTTCAATGTAAGTGTTTCTCCCCAGTCACTGCTTAGGGCTACATCAAGAGGAAATAGAACATAGAGATAGAACGTGAAACTGCTTTATTGTGTCAAGTTTCAAGAAGCTAGCACAAACCGTGTTTGATTTAGAGTTCCAAATACATCTATCAGTATAGGAGAACACAGAGTGAAACGCCAAAATTCAAACTGTTACTGGAAACCAACACTTCAACATAGAAGAACGAAATTTGGGGAACCAAGTGGGCTTAGTGTACTGATCATTACCTGAAAGTATCATCCAGTTTGGGTGAAAAAATAGTTGCTGAGATTTCTGGAGACTCGCAATTTTTGGAAGCTTGGCAACCCCTTTCAATGAAAGTGTTCCTCCCCAGTCACTGCTTAGGGCTACATCAAGAGGAAACAGAACATAGAGATAGAATGCGAAACTGCTTTATTGTGTCAAGTTTCAAGAAGCTAGCACAAACCGTGTTTGATTTAGAGTTCCAAATACATCTATCAGTATAGGAGAAAACAGAGTGAAACGCCAAAATTCAAACTGTTACTGGAAACGAACGCTTCAACATAGAAGAACGAAATTTGGGGAACCAAGTGGGCTTAGTGTACTGATCATTACCTGAAAGTATCATCCAGTTTGGGTGAAAAAATAGTTGCTGAGATTACTGGAGACTCGTAATTTTTGGAAGCTTGGCAACCCTTTTCAATGTAAGTGTTTCTCCCCAGTCACTGCTTAGGGCTACATCAAGAGGAAACAGAACATAGAGATAGAACGTGAAACTGCTTTAGTGTGTCAAGTTTCAAGAAGCTAGCACAAACCGTGTTTGATTTAGAGTTCCAAATACATCTATCAGTATAGGAGAAAACAGAGTGAAACGCCAAAATTCAAACTGTTACTGGAAACGAACGCTTCAACATAGAAGAACGAAATTTGGGGAACCAAGTGGGCTTAGAGTACTGATCATTACCTGAAAGAGCCATCCAGTTTGGGTGAAAAAATAGTTGCTGAGATTTCTGGAGACACGCAATTTTTGGAAGCTTGGCAACCCCTTTCAATGAAAGTGTTTCTCCCCAGTCACTGCTTAGGGCTACATCAAGAGGAAACAGAACATAGAGATAGAACGTGAAACTGCTTTAGTGTGTCAAGTTTCAAGAAGCTAGCACAAACCGTGTTTGATTTAGAGTTCCAAATACATCTACCAATATAGGAGAAAACAGAGTGAAACACCAAAATTGAAACTGTTACTGGAAACGAACGCTTCAACATAGAAGAACAAAATTTGGGGAACCAAGTGGGCTTAGTGTACTGATCATTACCTGAAAGTGTCATCCAGTTTGGGTGAAAAAATAGTTGCTGAGATTTCTGGAGACTCGCAATTTTTGGAAGCTTGGCAACCCCTTTCAATGAAAGTGTTTCTCCCCAGTCACTGCTTAGGGCTACATCAAGAGGAAACAGAACATAGAGATAGAACCTGAAACTGCTTTAGTGTGTCAAGTTTCAAGAAGCTAGCACAAACCGTGTTTGATTTAGAGTTCCAAATACATCTATCAGTATAGGAGAAAACAGAGTGAAACGCCAAAATTCAAACTGTTACTGGAAACGAACGCTTCAACATAGAAGAACGAAATTTGGGGAACCAAGTGGGCTTAGAGTACTGATCATTACCTGAAAGAGCCATCCAGTTTGGGTGAAAAAATAGTTGCTGAGATTTCTGGAGACTCGCAATTTTTGGAAGCTTGGCAACCCCTTTCAATGAAAGTGTTTCTCCCCAGTCACTGCTTAGGGCTACATCAAGAGGAAATAGAACATAGAGATAGAACGTGAAACTGCTTTATTGTGTCAAGTTTCAAGAAGCTAGCACAAACCGTGTTTGATTTAGAGTTCCAAATACATCTATCAGTATAGGAGAACACAGAGTGAAACGCCAAAATTCAAACTGTTACTGGAAACCAACACTTCAACATAGAAGAACGAAATTTGGGGAACCAAGTGGGCTTAGTGTACTGATCATTACCTGAAAGTATCATCCAGTTTGGGTGAAAAAATAGTTGCTGAGATTACTGGAGACTCGTAATTTTTGGAAGCTTGGCAACCCTTTTCAATGTAAGTGTTTCTCCCCAGTCACTGCTTAGGGCTACATCAAGAGGAAACAGAACATAGAGATAGAACGTGAAACTGCTTTAGTGTGTCAAGTTTCAAGAAGCTAGCACAAACCGTGTTTGATTTAGAGTTCCAAATACATCTATCAGTATAGGAGAAAACAGAGTGAAACGCCAAAATTCAAAGTGTTACTAGAAACGAACGCTTCAACATAGAAGAACGAAATTTGGGGAACCAAGTGGGCTTAGAGTACTGATCATTACCTGAAAGAGCCATCCAGTTTGGGTGATAAAATAGTTGCTGAGATTTCTGGAGACTCGCAATTTTTGGAAGCTTGGCAACCCCTTTCAATGAAAGTGTTTCTCCCCAGTCACTGCTTAGGGCTACATCAAGAGGAAATAGAACATAGAGATAGAACGTGAAACTGCTTTATTGTGTCAAGTTTCAAGAAGCTAGCACAAACCGTGTTTGATTTAGAGTTCCAAATACATCTATCAGTATAGGAGAACACAGAGTGAAACGCCAAAATTCAAACTGTTACTGGAAACGAACGCTTCAACATAGAAGAACGAAATTTGGGGAACCAAGTGGGCTTAGTGTACTGATCATTACCTGAAAGTATCATCCAGTTTGGGTGAAAAAATAGTTGCTGTGATTTCTGGAGACTCGTAATTTTTGGAAGCTTGGCAACCCCTTTCAATTAAAGTGTTTCTCCCCAGTCACTGCTTAGGGCTACATCAAGAGGAAACAGAACATAGAGATAGAACGTGAAACTGCTTTATTGTGTCAAGTTTCAAGAAGCTAGCACAAACCGTGTTTGATTTAGAGTTCCAAATACATCTATCAGTATAGGAGAAAACAGAGTGAAACGCCAAAATTCAAACTGTTACTGGAAACGAACGCTTCAACATAGAAGAACGAAATTTGGGGAACCAAGTGGGCTTAGTGTACTGATCATTACCTGAAAGTGTCATCCAGTTTGGGTGAAAAAATAGTTGCTGAGATTACTGGAGACTCGTAATTTTTGGAAGCTTGGCAACCCTTTTCAATGTAAGTGTTTCTCCCCAGGCACTGCTTAGGACTACATCAAGAGGAAACAGAACATAGAGATAGAACGTGAAACTGCTTTAGTGTGTCAAGTTTCAAGAAGCTAGCACAAACCGTGTTTGATTTAGAGTTCCAAATACATCTATCAGTATAGGAGAAAACAGAGTGAAACGCCAAAATTCAAACTGTTACTGGAAACGAACGCTTCAACATAGAAGAACGAAATTTGGGGAACCAAGTGGGCTTAGTGTACTGATCATTACCTGAAAGAGTAATCCAGTTTGGGTGAAAAAATAGTTGCTGAGATTTCTGGAGACTCGCAATTTTTGGAAGCTTGGCAACCCCTTTGAATGAAAGTGTTTCTCCCCAGTCACTGCTTAGGGCTACATCAAGAGGAAACAGAACATAGAGATAGAACGTGAAACTGCTTTAGTGTGTCAAGTTTCAAGAAGCTAGCACAAACCGTGTTTGATTTAGAGTTCCAAATACATCTATCAGAATAGGAGAAAACGGAGTGAAACGCCAAAATTCAAACTGTTACTGGAAATCAACGCTTCAACATAGAAGAACAAAATTTGGGGAACAAAGTGGGCTTAGTGTACTGATCATTACCTGAAAGTATCATCCAGTTTGGGTGAAAAAATAGTTGCTGAGATTTCTGGAGACACGCAATTTTTGGAAGCTTGGCAACCCCTTTCAATGAAAGTGTTTCTCCCCAGTCACTGCTTAGGGCTACATCAAGAGGAAACAGAACATAGAGATAGAACGTGAAACTGCTTTATTGTGTCAAGTTTCAAGAAGCTAGCACAAACCGTGTTTGATTTAGAGTTCCAAATACATCTATCAGTATAGGAGAACACAGAGTGAAACGCCAAAATTCAAACTGTTACTGGAAACCAACACTTCAACATAGAAGAACGAAATTTGGGGAACCAAGTGGGCTTAGTGTACTGATCATTACCTGAAAGTATCATCCAGTTTGGGTGAAAAAATAGTTGCTGAGATTACTGGAGACTCGTAATTTTTGGAAGCTTGGCAACCCTTTTCAATGTAAGTGTTTCTCCCCAGTCACTGCTTAGGGCTACATCAAGAGGAAACAGAACATAGAGATAGAACGTGAAACTGCTTTAGTGTGTCAAGTTTCAAGAAGCTAGCACAAACCGTGTTTGATTTAGAGTTCCAAATACATCTATCAGTATAGGAGAAAACAGAGTGAAACGCCAAAATTCAAAGTGTTACTAGAAACGAACGCTTCAACATAGAAGAACGAAATTTGGGGAACCAAGTGGGCTTAGAGTACTGATCATTACCTGAAAGAGCCATCCAGTTTGGGTGATAAAATAGTTGCTGAGATTTCTGGAGACTCGCAATTTTTGGAAGCTTGGCAACCCCTTTCAATGAAAGTGTTTCTCCCCAGTCACTGCTTAGGGCTACATCATGAGGAAATAGAACATAGAGATAGAACGTGAAACTGCTTTATTGTGTCAAGTTTCAAGAAGCTAGCACAAACCGTGTTTGATTTAGAGTTCCAAATACATCTATCAGTATAGGAGAACACAGAGTGAAACGCCAAAATTCAAACTGTTACTGGAAACGAACGCTTCAACATAGAAGAACGAAATTTGGGGAACCAAGTGGGCTTAGTGTACTGATCATTACCTGAAAGTATCATCCAGTTTGGGTGAAAAAATAGTTGCTGTGATTTCTGGAGACTCGTAATTTTTGGAAGCTTGGCAACCCCTTTCAATTAAAGTGTTTCTCCCCAGTCACTGCTTAGGGCTACATCAAGAGGAAACAGAACATAGAGATAGAACGTGAAACTGCTTTATTGTGTCAAGTTTCAAGAAGCTAGCACAAACCGTGTTTGATTTAGAGTTCCAAATACATCTATCAGTATAGGAGAAAACAGAGTGAAACGCCAAAATTCAAACTGTTACTGGAAACGAACGCTTCAACATAGAAGAACGAAATTTGGGGAACCAAGTGGGCTTAGTGTACTGATCATTACCTGAAAGTGTCATCCAGTTTGGGTGAAAAAATAGTTGCTGAGATTACTGGAGACTCGTAATTTTTGGAAGCTTGGCAACCCTTTTCAATGTAAGTGTTTCTCCCCAGGCACTGCTTAGGACTACATCAAGAGGAAACAGAACATAGAGATAGAACGTGAAACTGCTTTAGTGTGTCAAGTTTCAAGAAGCTAGCACAAACCGTGTTTGATTTAGAGTTCCAAATACATCTATCAGTATAGGAGAAAACAGAGTGAAACGCCAAAATTCAAACTGTTACTGGAAACGAACGCTTCAACATAGAAGAACGAAATTTGGGGAACCAAGTGGGCTTAGTGTACTGATCATTACCTGAAAGAGTAATCCAGTTTGGGTGAAAAAATAGTTGCTGAGATTTCTGGAGACTCGCAATTTTTGGAAGCTTGGCAACCCCTTTGAATGAAAGTGTTTCTCCCCAGTCACTGCTTAGGGCTACATCAAGAGGAAACAGAACATAGAGATAGAACGTGAAACTGCTTTAGTGTGTCAAGTTTCAAGAAGCTAGCACAAACCGTGTTTGATTTAGAGTTCCAAATACATCTATCAGAATAGGAGAAAACGGAGTGAAACGCCAAAATTCAAACTGTTACTGGAAATCAACGCTTCAACATAGAAGAACAAAATTTGGGGAACAAAGTGGGCTTAGTGTACTGATCATTACCTGAAAGTATCATCCAGTTTGGGTGAAAAAATAGTTGCTGAGATTTCTGGAGACACGCAATTTTTGGAAGCTTGGCAACCCCTTTCAATGAAAGTGTTTCTCCCCAGTCACTGCTTAGGGCTACATCAAGAGGAAACAGAACATAGAGATAGAACGTGAAACTGCTTTATTGTGTCAAGTTTCAAGAAGCTAGCACAAACCGTGTTTGATTTAGAGTTCCAAATACATCTACCAATACAGGAGAAAACAGAGTGAAACACCAAAATTGAAACTGTTACTGGAAACGAACGCTTCAACATAGAAGAACAAAATTTGGGGAACCAAGTGGGCTTAGTGTACTGATCATTACCTGAAAGTGTCATCCAGTTTGGGTGAAAAAATAGTTGCTGAGATTTCTGGAGACTCGCAATTTTTGGAAGCTTGGCAACCCCTTTCAATGAAAGTGTTTCTCCCCAGTCACTGCTTAGGGCTACATCAAGAGGAAACAGAACATAGAGATAGAACGTGAAACTGCTTTATTGTGTCAAGTTTCAAGAAGCTAGCACAAACCGTGTTTGATTTAGAGTTCCAAATACATCTATCAGTATAGGAGAAAACAGAGTGAAACGCCAATATTCAAACTGTTACTGGAAACGAACGCTTCAACATAGAAGAACGAAATTTGGGGATCCAAGTGGGCTTAGTGTACTGATCATTACCTGAAAGAGTCATCCAGTTTGGGTGAAAAAATACTTGCTGAGATTTCTGGAGACTCGCAATTTTTGGAAGCTTGGCAACCCCTTTCAATGAAAGTGCTTCTCCCCAGTCACTGCTTAGGGCTACATCAAGAGGAAATAGAACATAGAGATAGAACGTGAAACTGATTTATTGTGTCAAGTTTCAAGAAGCTAGCACAAACCGTGTTTGATTTAGAGTTCCAAATACATCTATCAGAATAAGAGAAAACGGAGTGAAACGCCAAAATTCAAACTGTTACTGGAAACGAACGCTTCAACATAGAAGAACGAAATTTGGGGAACCAAGTGGGCTTAGTGTACTGATCATTACCTGAAAGTATCATCCAGTTTGGGTGAAAAAATAGTTGCTGAGATTTCTGGAGACTCGTAATATTTGGAAGCTTGGCAACCCCTTTCAATGAAAGTGTTTCTCCCCAGTCACTGCTTAGGGCTACATCAAGAGGAAACAGAACATAGAAATAGAACGTGAAACTGCTTTATTGTGTCAAGTTTCAAGAAGCTAGCACAAACCGTGTTTGATTTAGAGTTCCAAATACATCTACCAATATAGGAGAAAACAGAGTGAAACACCAAAATTGAAACTGTTACTGGAAACGAACGCTTCAACATAGAAGAACGAAATTTGGGGAACCAAGTGGGCTTAGTGTACTGATCATTACCTGAAAGTATCATCCAGTTTGGGTGAAAAAATATTTGCTGAGATTTCTGGAGACTCGTAATTTTTGGAAGCTTGGCAACCCCTTTCAATGAAAGTGTTTCTCCCCAGTCACTGCTTAGGGCTACATCAAGAGGAAATAGAACATAGAGATAGAACGTGAAACTGCTTTAGTGTGTCAAGTTTCAAGAAGCTAGCACAAACCGTGTTTGATTTAGAGTTCCAAATACATCTATCAGTATAGGAGAAAACAGAGTGAAACGCCAAAATTCAAACTGTTACTGGAAACGAACGCTTCAACATAGAAGAACGAAATTTGGGGAACCAAGTGGGCTTAGAGTACTGATCATTACCTGAAAGAGCCATCCAGTTTGGGTGAAAAAATAGTGGCTGAGATTTCTGGAGACTCGCAATTTTTGGAAGCTTGGCAACCCCTTTCAATGAAAGTGTTTCTCCCCAGTCACTGCTTAGGGCTACATCTAGAGGAAATAGAACATAGAGATAGAACGTGAAACTGCTTTATTGTGTCAAGTTTCAAGAAGCTAGCACAAACCGTGTTTGATTTAGAGTTCCAAATACATCTATCAGTATAGGAGAACACAGAGTGAAACGCCAAAATTCAAACTGTTACTGGAAACGAACGCTTCAACATAGAAGAACGAAATTTGGGGAACCAAGTGGGCTTAGTGTACTGATCATTACCTGAAAGTATCATCCAGTTTGGGTGAAAAAATAGTTGCTGTGATTTCTGGAGACTCGTAATTTTTGGAAGCTTGGCAACCCCTTTCAATGAAAGTGTTTCTCCCCAGTCACTGCTTAGGGCTACATCAAGAGGAAACAGAACATAGAGATAGAACGTGAAACTGCTTTATTGTGTCAAGTTTCAAGAAGCTAGCACAAACCGTGTTTGATTTAGAGTTCCAAATACATCTATCAGTATAGGAGAAAACAGAGTGAAACGCCAAAATTCAAACTGTTACTGGAAACGAACGCTTCAACATAGAAGAACGAAATTTGGGGAACCAAGTGGGCTTAGTGTACTGATCATTACCTGAAAGTATCATCCAGTTTGGGTGAAAAAATAGTTGCTGAGATTTCTGGAGACACGCAATTTTTGGAAGCTTGGCAACCCCTTTCAATGAAAGTGTTTCTCCCCAGTCACTGCTTAGGGCTACATCAAGAGGAAACAGAACATAGAGATAGAACGTGAAACTGCTTTATTGTGTCAAGTTTCAAGAAGCTAGCACAAACCGTGTTTGATTTAGAGTTCCAAATACATCTACCAATATAGGAGAAAACAGAGTGAAACACCAAAATTGAAACTGTTACTGGAAACGAACGCTTCAACATAGAAGAACAAAATTTGGGGAACCAAGTGGGCTTAGTGTACTGATCATTACCTGAAAGTGTCATCCAGTTTGGGTGAAAAAATAGTTGCTGAGATTTCTGGAGACTCGCAATTTTTGGAAGCTTGGCAACCCCTTTCAATGAAAGTGTTTCTCCCCATTCACTGCTTAGGGCTACATCAAGAGGAAACAGAACATAGAGATAGAACGTGAAACTGCTTTAGTGTGTCAAGTTTCAAGAAGCTAGCACAAACCGTGTTTGATTTAGAGTTCCAAATACATCTATCAGTATAGGAGAAAACAGAGTGAAACGCCAAAATTCAAACTGTTACTGGAAACGAACGCTTCAACATAGAAGAACGAAATTTGGGGAACCAAGTGGGCTTAGAGTACTGATCATTACCTGAAAGAGCCATCCAGTTTGGGTGAAAAAATAGTTGCTGAGATTTCTGGAGACTCGTAATTTTTGGAAGCTTGGCAACCCCTTTCAATGAAAGTGTTTCTCCCCAGTCACTGCTTAGGGCTACATCAAGAGGAAACAGAACATAGAGATAGAACGTGAAACTGCTTTATTGTGTCAAGTTTCAAGAAGCTAGCACAAACCGTGTTTGATTTAGAGTTCCAAATACATCTATCAGTATAGGAGAAAACAGAGTGAAACGCCAAAATTCAAACTGTTACTGGAAACGAACGCTTCAACATAGAAGAACGAAATTTGGGGAACCAAGTGGGCTTAGTGTACTGATCATTACCTGAAAGTATCATCCAGTTTGGGTGAAAAAATAGTTGCTGAGATTACTGGAGACTCGTAATTTTTGGAAGCTTGGCAACCCTTTTCAATGTAAGTGTTTCTCCCCAGTCACTGCTTAGGGCTACATCAAGAGGAAACAGAACATAGAGATAGAACGTGAAACTGCTTTAGTGTGTCAAGTTTCAAGAAGCTAGCACAAACCGTGTTTGATTTAGAGTTCCAAATACATCTATCAGTATAGGAGAAAACAGAGTGAAACGCCAAAATTCAAACTGTTACTGGAAACGAACGCTTCAACATAGAAGAACGAAATTTGGGGAAGCAAGTGGGCTTAGAGTACTGATCATTACCTGAAAGAGCCATCCAGTTTGGGTGAAAAAATAGTTGCTGAGATTTCTGGAGACTCGCAATTTTTGGAAGCTTGGCAACCCCTTTCAATGAAAGTGTTTCTCCCCAGTCACTGCTTAGGGCTACATCAAGAGGAAATAGAACATAGAGATAGAACGTGAAACTGCTTTATTGTGTCAAGTTTCAAGAAGCTAGTACAAACCGTGTTTGATTTAGAGTTCCAAATACATCTATCAGTATAGGAGAACACAGAGTGAAACGCCAAAATTCAAACTGTTACTGGAAACGAACGCTTCAACATAGAAGAACGAAATTTGGGGAACCAAGTGGGCTTAGTGTACTGATCATTACCTGAAAGTATCATCCAGTTTGGGTGAAAAAATAGTTGCTGTGATTTCTGGAGACTCGTAATTTTTGGAAGCTTGGCAACCCCTTTCAATGAAAGTGTTTCTCCCCAGTCACTGCTTAGGGCTACATCAAGAGGAAACAGATCATAGAGATAGAACGTGAAACTGCTTTATTGTGTCAAGTTTCAAGAAGCTAGCACAAACCGTGTTTGATTTAGAGTTCCAAATACATCTATCAGTATAGGAGAAAACAGAGTGAAACGCCAAAATTCAAACTGTTACTGGAAACGAACGCTTCAACATAGAAGAACGAAATTTGGGAACCAAGTGGGCTTAGTGTACTGATCATTACCTGAAAGTATCATCCAGTTTGGGTGAAAAAATAGTTGCTGAGATTACTGGAGACTCCTAATTTTTGGAAGCTTGGCAACCCTTTTCAATGTAAGTGTTTCTCCCCAGTCACTGCTTAGGACTACATCAAGAGGAAACAGAACATAGAGATAGAACGTGAAACTGCTTTAGTGTGTCAAGTTTCAAGAAGCTAGCACAAACCGTGTTTGATTTAGAGTTCCAAATACATCTATCAGTATAGGAGAAAACAGAGTGAAACGCCAAAATTCAAACTGTTACTGGAAACGAACGCTTCAACATAGAAGAACGAAATTTGGGGAACCAAGTGGGCTTAGTGTACTGATCATTACCTGAAAGTATCATCCAGTTTGGGTGAAAAAATAGTTGCTGAGATTTCTGGAGACTCGTAATATTTGGAAGCTTGGCAACCCCTTTCAATGAAAGTGTTTCTCCCCAGTCACTGCTTAGGGCTACATCAAGAGGAAACAGAACATAGAAATAGAACGTGAAACTGCTTTATTGTGTCAAGTTTCAAGAAGCTAGCACAAACCGTGTTTGATTTAGAGTTCCAAATACATCTACCAATATAGGAGAAAACAGAGTGAAACACCAAAATTGAAACTGTTACTGGAAACGAACGCTTCAACATAGAAGAACAAAATTTGGGGAACCAAGTGGGCTTAGTGTACTGATCATTACCTGAAAGTGTCATCCAGTTTGGGTGAAAAAATAGTTGCTGAGATTTCTGGAGACTCGCAATTTTTGGAAGCTTGGCAACCCCTTTCAATGAAAGTGTTTCTCCCCAGTCACTGCTTAGGGCTACATCAAGAGGAAACAGAACATAGAGATAGAACCTGAAACTGCTTTAGTGTGTCAAGTTTCAAGAAGCTAGCACAAACCGTGTTTGATTTAGAGTTCCAAATACATCTATCAGTATAGGAGAAAACAGAGTGAAACGCCAAAATTCAAACTGTTACTGGAAACGAACGCTTCAACATAGAAGAACGAAATTTGGGGAACCAAGTGGGCTTAGAGTACTGATCATTACCTGAAAGAGCCATCCAGTTTGGGTGAAAAAATAGTTGCTGAGATTTCTGGAGACTCGCAATTTTTGGAAGCTTGGCAACCCCTTTCAATGAAAGTGTTTCTCCCCAGTCACTGCTTAGGGCTACATCAAGAGGAAATAGAACATAGTGATAGAACGTGAAACTGCTTTATTGTGTCAAGTTTCAAGAAGCTAGCACAAACCGTGTTTGATTTAGAGTTCCAAATACATCTATCAGTATAGGAGAACACAGAGTGAAACGCCAAAATTCAAACTGTTACTGGAAACCAACACTTCAACATAGAAGAACGAAATTTGGGGAACCAAGTGGGCTTAGTGTACTGATCATTACCTGAAAGTATCATCCAGTTTGGGTGAAAAAATAGTTGCTGAGATTTCTGGAGACTCGCAATTTTTGGAAGCTTGGCAACCCCTTTCAATGAAAGTGTTCCTCCCCAGTCACTGCTTAGGGCTACATCAAGAGGAAACAGAACATAGAGATAGAACGTGAAACTGCTTTATTGTGTCAAGTTTCAAGAAGCTAGCACAAACCGTGTTTGATTTAGAGTTCCAAATACATCTATCAGTATAGGAGAAAACAGAGTGAAACGCCAAAATTCAAACTGTTACTGGAAACGAACGCTTCCACATAGAAGAACGAAATTTGGGGAACCAAGTGGGCTTAGTGTACTGATCATTACCTGAAAGTATCATCCAGTTTGGGTGAAAAAATAGTTGCTGAGATTACTGGAGACTCGTAATTTTTGGAAGCTTGGCAACCATTTTCAATGTAAGTGTTTCTCCCCAGTCACTGCTTAGGGCTACATCAAGAGGAAACAGAACATAGAGATAGAACGTGAAACTGCTTTAGTGTGTCAAGTTTCAAGAAGCTAGCACAAACCGTGTTTGATTTAGAGTTCCAAATACATCTATCAGTATAGGAGAAAACAGAGTGAAACGCCAAAATTCAAACTGTTACTGGAAACGAACGCTTCAACATAGAAGAACGAAATTTGGGGAACCAAGTGGGCTTAGTGTACTGATCATTACCTGAAAGTATCATCCAGTTTGGGTGAAAAAATAGTTGCTGAGATTACTGGAGACTCCTAATTTTTGGAAGCTTGGCAACCCTTTTCAATGTAAGTGTTTCTCCCCAGTCACTGCTTAGGACTACATCAAGAGGAAACAGAACATAGAGATAGAACGTGAAACTGCTTTATTGTGTCAAGTTTCAAGAAGCTAGCACAAACCGTGTTTGATTTAGAGTTCCAAATACATCTATCAGTATAGGAGAAAACAGAGTGAAACGCCAAAATTCAAACTGTTACTGGAAACGAACGCTTCAACATAGAAGAACGAAATTTGGGGAACCAAGTGGGCTTAGTGTACTGATCATTACCTGAAAGTATCATCCAGTTTGGGTGAAAAAATAGTTGCTGAGATTTCTGGAGACTCGTAATATTTGGAAGCTTGGCAACCCCTTTCAATGAAAGTGTTTCTCCCCAGTCACTGCTTAGGGCTACATCAAGAGGAAACAGAACATAGAAATAGAACGTGAAACTGCTTTATTGTGTCAAGTTTCAAGAAGCTAGCACAAACCGTGTTTGATTTAGAGTTCCAAATACATCTACCAATATAGGAGAAAACAGAGTGAAACACCAAAATTGAAACTGTTACTGGAAACGAACGCTTCAACATAGAAGAACAAAATTTGGGGAACCAAGTGGGCTTAGTGTACTGATCATTACCTGAAAGTGTCATCCAGTTTGGGTGAAAAAATAGTTGCTGAGATTTCTGGAGACTCGCAATTTTTGGAAGCTTGGCAACCCCTTTCAATGAAAGTGTTTCTCCCCAGTCACTGCTTAGGGCTACATCAAGAGGAAACAGAACATAGAGATAGAACCTGAAACTGCTTTAGTGTGTCAAGTTTCAAGAAGCTAGCACAAACCGTGTTTGATTTAGAGTTCCAAATACATCTATCAGTATAGGAGAAAACAGAGTGAAACGCCAAAATTCAAACTGTTACTGGAAACGAACGCTTCAACATAGAAGAACGAAATTTGGGGAACCAAGTGGGCTTAGAGTACTGATCATTACCTGAAAGAGCCATCCAGTTTGGGTGAAAAAATAGTTGCTGAGATTTCTGGAGACTCGCAATTTTTGGAAGCTTGGCAACCCCTTTCAATGAAAGTGTTTCTCCCCAGTCACTGCTTAGGGCTACATCAAGAGGAAATAGAACATAGTGATAGAACGTGAAACTGCTTTATTGTGTCAAGTTTCAAGAAGCTAGCACAAACCGTGTTTGATTTAGAGTTCCAAATACATCTATCAGTATAGGAGAACACAGAGTGAAACGCCAAAATTCAAACTGTTACTGGAAACCAACACTTCAACATAGAAGAACGAAATTTGGGGAACCAAGTGGGCTTAGTGTACTGATCATTACCTGAAAGTATCATCCAGTTTGGGTGAAAAAATAGTTGCTGAGATTTCTGGAGACTCGCAATTTTTGGAAGCTTGGCAACCCCTTTCAATGAAAGTGTTCCTCCCCAGTCACTGCTTAGGGCTACATCAAGAGGAAACAGAACATAGAGATAGAACGTGAAACTGCTTTATTGTGTCAAGTTTCAAGAAGCTAGCACAAACCGTGTTTGATTTAGAGTTCCAAATACATCTATCAGTATAGGAGAAAACAGAGTGAAACGCCAAAATTCAAACTGTTACTGGAAACGAACGCTTCCACATAGAAGAACGAAATTTGGGGAACCAAGTGGGCTTAGTGTACTGATCATTACCTGAAAGTATCATCCAGTTTGGGTGAAAAAATAGTTGCTGAGATTACTGGAGACTCGTAATTTTTGGAAGCTTGGCAACCATTTTCAATGTAAGTGTTTCTCCCCAGTCACTGCTTAGGGCTACATCAAGAGGAAACAGAACATAGAGATAGAACGTGAAACTGCTTTAGTGTGTCAAGTTTCAAGAAGCTAGCACAAACCGTGTTTGATTTAGAGTTCCAAATACATCTATCAGTATAGGAGAAAACAGAGTGAAACGCCAAAATTCAAACTGTTACTGGAAACGAACGCTTCAACATAGAAGAACGAAATTTGGGGAACCAAGTGGGCTTAGAGTACTGATCATTACCTGAAAGAGCCATCCAGTTTGGGTGAAAAAATAGTTGCTGAGATTTCTGGAGACTCGCAATTTTTGGAAGCTTGGCAACCCCTTTCAATGAAAGTGTTTCTCCCCAGTCACTGCTTAGGGCTACATCAAGAGGAAATAGAACATAGAGATAGAACGTGAAACTGCTTTATTGTGTCAAGTTTCAAGAAGCTAGCACAAACCGTGTTTGATTTAGAGTTGCAAATACATCTATCAGTATAGGAGAACACAGAGTGAAACGCCAAAATTCAAACTGTTACTGGAAACGAACGCTTCAACATAGAAGAACGAAATTTGGGGAACCAAGTGGGCTTAGTGTACTGATCATTACCTGAAAGTATCATCCAGTTTGGGTGAAAAAATAGTTGCTGAGATTACTGGAGACTCGTAATTTTTGGAAGCTTGGCAACCCTTTTCAATGTAAGTGTTTCTCCCCAGTCACTGCTTAGGACTACATCAAGAGGAAACAGAACATAGAGATAGAACGTGAAACTGCTTTAGTGTGTCAAGTTTCAAGAAGCTAGCACAAACCGTGTTTGATTTAGAGTTCCAAATACATCTATCAGTATAGGAGAAAACAGAGTGAAACGCCAAAATTCAAACTGTTACTGGAAACGAACGCTTCAACATAGAAGAACGAAATTTGGGGAACCAAGTGGGCTTAGTGTACTGATCATTACCTGAAAGTATCATCCAGTTTGGGTGAAAAAATAGTTGCTGAGATTTCTGGAGACTCGTAATATTTGGAAGCTTGGCAACCCCTTTCAATGAAAGTGTTTCTCCCCAGTCACTGCTTAGGGCTACATCAAGAGGAAACAGAACATAGAAATAGAACGTGAAACTGCTTTATTGTGTCAAGTTTTAAGAAGCTAGCACAAACCGTGTTTGATTTAGAGTTCCAAATACATCTACCAATATAGGAGAAAACAGAGTGAAACACCAAAATTGAAACTGTTACTGGAAACGAACGCTTCAACATAGAAGAACAAAATTTGGGGAACCAAGTGGGCTTAGTGTACTGATGATTACCTGAAAGTGTCATCCAGTTTGGGTGAAAAAATAGTTGCTGAGATTTCTGGAGACACGCAATTTTTGGAAGCTTGGCAACCCCTTTCAATGAAAGTGTTTCTCCCCAGTCACTGCTTAGGGCTACATCAAGAGGAAACAGAACATAGAGATAGAACGTGAAACTGCTTTATTGTGTCAAGTTTCAAGAAGCTAGCACAAACCGTGTTTGATTTAGAGTTCCAAATACATCTACCAATATAGGAGAAAACAGAGTGAAACACCAAAATTGAAACTGTTACTGGAAACGAACGCTTCAACATAGAAGAACAAAATTTGGGGAACGAAGTGGGCTTAGTGTACTGATCATTACCTGAAAGTGTCATCCAGTTTGGGTGAAAAAATAGTTGCTGAGATTTCTGGAGACTCGCAATTTTTGGAAGCTTGGCAACCCCTTTCAATGAAAGTGTTTCTCCCCAGTCACTGCTTAGGGCTACATCAAGAGGAAACAGAACATAGAGATAGAACCTGAAACTGCTTTAGTGTGTCAAGTTTCAAGAAGCTAGCACAAACCGTGTTTGATTTAGAGTTCCAAATACATCTATCAGTATAGGAGAAAACAGAGTGAAACGCCAAAATTCAAACTGTTACTGGAAACGAACGCTTCAACATAGAAGAACGAAATTTGGGGAACCAAGTGGGCTTAGAGTACTGATCATTACCTGAAAGAGCCATCCAGTTTGGGTGAAAAAATAGTTGCTGAGATTTCTGGAGACTCACAATTTTTGGAAGCTTGGCAACCCCTTTCAATGTAAGTGTTTCTCCCCAGTCACTGCTTAGGGCTACATCAAGAGGAAATAGAACATAGAGATAGAACGTGAAACTGCTTTATTGTGTCAAGTTTCAAGAAGCTAGCACAAACCGTGTTTGATTTAGAGTTCCAAATACATCTATCAGTATAGGAGAACACAGAGTGAAACGCCAAAATTCAAACTGTTACTGGAAACCAACACTTCAACATAGAAGAACGAAATTTGGGGAACCAAGTGGGCTTAGTGTACTGATCATTACCTGAAAGTATCATCCAGTTTGGGTGAAAAAATAGTTGCTGAGATTTCTGGAGACTCGCAATTTTTGGAAGCTTGGCAACCCCTTTCAATGAAAGTGTTCCTCCCCAGTCACTGCTTAGGGCTACATCAAGAGGAAACAGAACATAGAGATAGAATGCGAAACTGCTTTATTGTGTCAAGTTTCAAGAAGCTAGCACAAACCGTGTTTGATTTAGAGTTCCAAATACATCTATCAGTATAGGAGAAAACAGAGTGAAACGCCAAAATTCAAACTGTTACTGGAAACGAACGCTTCAACATAGAAGAACGAAATTTGGGGAACCAAGTGGGCTTAGTGTACTGATCATTACCTGAAAGTATCATCCAGTTTGGGTGAAAAAATAGTTGCTGAGATTACTGGAGACTCGTAATTTTTGGAAGCTTGGCAACCCTTTTCAATGTAAGTGTTTCTCCCCAGTCACTGCTTAGGGCTACATCAAGAGGAAACAGAACATAGAGATAGAACGTGAAACTGCTTTAGTGTGTCAAGTTTCAAGAAGCTAGCACAAACCGTGTTTGATTTAGAGTTCCAAATACATCTATCAGTATAGGAGAAAACAGAGTGAAACGCCAAAATTCAAACTGTTACTGGAAACGAACGCTTCAACATAGAAGAACGAAATTTGGGGAACCAAGTGGGCTTAGAGTACTGATCATTACCTGAAAGAGCCATCCAGTTTGGGTGAAAAAATAGTTGCTGAGATTTCTGGAGACACGCAATTTTTGGAAGCTTGGCAACCCCTTTCAATGAAAGTGTTTCTCCCCAGTCACTGCTTAGGGCTACATCAAGAGGAAACAGAACATAGAGATAGAACGTGAAACTGCTTTAGTGTGTCAAGTTTCAAGAAGCTAGCACAAACCGTGTTTGATTTAGAGTTCCAAATACATCTACCAATATAGGAGAAAACAGAGTGAAACACCAAAATTGAAACTGTTACTGGAAACGAACGCTTCAACATAGAAGAACAAAATTTGGGGAACCAAGTGGGCTTAGTGTACTGATCATTACCTGAAAGTGTCATCCAGTTTGGGTGAAAAAATAGTTGCTGAGATTTCTGGAGACTCGCAATTTTTGGAAGCTTGGCAACCCCTTTCAATGAAAGTGTTTCTCCCCAGTCACTGCTTAGGGCTACATCAAGAGGAAACAGAACATAGAGATAGAACCTGAAACTGCTTTAGTGTGTCAAGTTTCAAGAAGCTAGCACAAACCGTGTTTGATTTAGAGTTCCAAATACATCTATCAGTATAGGAGAAAACAGAGTGAAACGCCAAAATTCAAACTGTTACTGGAAACGAACGCTTCAACATAGAAGAACGAAATTTGGGGAACCAAGTGGGCTTAGAGTACTGATCATTACCTGAAAGAGCCATCCAGTTTGGGTGAAAAAATAGTTGCTGAGATTTCTGGAGACTCGCAATTTTTGGAAGCTTGGCAACCCCTTTCAATGAAAGTGTTTCTCCCCAGTCACTGCTTAGGGCTACATCAAGAGGAAATAGAACATAGAGATAGAACGTGAAACTGCTTTATTGTGTCAAGTTTCAAGAAGCTAGCACAAACCGTGTTTGATTTAGAGTTCCAAATACATCTATCAGTATAGGAGAACACAGAGTGAAACGCCAAAATTCAAACTGTTACTGGAAACCAACACTTCAACATAGAAGAACGAAATTTGGGGAACCAAGTGGGCTTAGTGTACTGATCATTACCTGAAAGTATCATCCAGTTTGGGTGAAAAAATAGTTGCTGAGATTACTGGAGACTCGTAATTTTTGGAAGCTTGGCAACCCTTTTCAATGTAAGTGTTTCTCCCCAGTCACTGCTTAGGGCTACATCAAGAGGAAACAGAACATAGAGATAGAACGTGAAACTGCTTTAGTGTGTCAAGTTTCAAGAAGCTAGCACAAACCGTGTTTGATTTAGAGTTCCAAATACATCTATCAGTATAGGAGAAAACAGAGTGAAACGCCAAAATTCAAAGTGTTACTAGAAACGAACGCTTCAACATAGAAGAACGAAATTTGGGGAACCAAGTGGGCTTAGAGTACTGATCATTACCTGAAAGAGCCATCCAGTTTGGGTGATAAAATAGTTGCTGAGATTTCTGGAGACTCGCAATTTTTGGAAGCTTGGCAACCCCTTTCAATGAAAGTGTTTCTCCCCAGTCACTGCTTAGGGCTACATCAAGAGGAAATAGAACATAGAGATAGAACGTGAAACTGCTTTATTGTGTCAAGTTTCAAGAAGCTAGCACAAACCGTGTTTGATTTAGAGTTCCAAATACATCTATCAGTATAGGAGAACACAGAGTGAAACGCCAAAATTCAAACTGTTACTGGAAACGAACGCTTCAACATAGAAGAACGAAATTTGGGGAACCAAGTGGGCTTAGTGTACTGATCATTACCTGAAAGTATCATCCAGTTTGGGTGAAAAAATAGTTGCTGTGATTTCTGGAGACTCGTAATTTTTGGAAGCTTGGCAACCCCTTTCAATTAAAGTGTTTCTCCCCAGTCACTGCTTAGGGCTACATCAAGAGGAAACAGAACATAGAGATAGAACGTGAAACTGCTTTATTGTGTCAAGTTTCAAGAAGCTAGCACAAATCGTGTTTGATTTAGAGTTCCAAATACATCTATCAGTATAGGAGAAAACAGAGTGAAACGCCAAAATTCAAACTGTTACTGGAAACGAACGCTTCAACATAGAAGAACGAAATTTGGGGAACCAAGTGGGCTTAGTGTACTGATCATTACCTGAAAGTGTCATCCAGTTTGGGTGAAAAAATAGTTGCTGAGATTACTGGAGACTCGTAATTTTTGGAAGCTTGGCAACCCTTTTCAATGTAAGTGTTTCTCCCCAGGCACTGCTTAGGACTACATCAAGAGGAAACAGAACATAGAGATAGAACGTGAAACTGCTTTAGTGTGTCAAGTTTCAAGAAGCTAGCACAAACCGTGTTTGATTTAGAGTTCCAAATACATCTATCAGTATAGGAGAAAACAGAGTGAAACGCCAAAATTCAAACTGTTACTGGAAACGAACGCTTCAACATAGAAGAACGAAATTTGGGGAACCAAGTGGGCTTAGTGTACTGATCATTACCTGAAAGAGTAATCCAGTTTGGGTGAAAAAATAGTTGCTGAGATTTCTGGAGACTCGCAATTTTTGGAAGCTTGGCAACCCCTTTGAATGAAAGTGTTTCTCCCCAGTCACTGCTTAGGGCTACATCAAGAGGAAACAGAACATAGAGATAGAACGTGAAACTGCTTTAGTGTGTCAAGTTTCAAGAAGCTAGCACAAACCGTGTTTGATTTAGAGTTCCAAATACATCTATCAGAATAGGAGAAAACGGAGTGAAACGCCAAAATTCAAACTGTTACTGGAAATCAACGCTTCAACATAGAAGAACAAAATTTGGGGAACAAAGTGGGCTTAGTGTACTGATCATTACCTGAAAGTATCATCCAGTTTGGGTGAAAAAATAGTTGCTGAGATTTCTGGAGACACGCAATTTTTGGAAGCTTGGCAACCCCTTTCAATGAAAGTGTTTCTCCCCAGTCACTGCTTAGGGCTACATCAAGAGGAAACAGAACATAGAGATAGAACGTGAAACTGCTTTATTGTGTCAAGTTTCAAGAAGCTAGCACAAACCGTGTTTGATTTAGAGTTCCAAATACATCTACCAATATAGGAGAAAACAGAGTGAAACACCAAAATTGAAACTGTTACTGGAAACGAACGCTTCAACATAGAAGAACAAAATTTGGGGAACCAAGTGGGCTTAGTGTACTGATCATTACCTGAAAGTGTCATCCAGTTTGGGTGAAAAAATAGTTGCTGAGATTTCTGGAGACTCGCAATTTTTGGAAGCTTGGCAACCCCTTTCAATGAAAGTGTTTCTCCCCAGTCACTGCTTAGGGCTACATCAAGAGGAAACAGAACATAGAGATAGAACGTGAAACTGCTTTATTGTGTCAAGTTTCAAGAAGCTAGCACAAACCGTGTTTGATTTAGAGTTCCAAATACATCTATCAGTATAGGAGAAAACAGAGTGAAACGCCAATATTCAAACTGTTACTGGAAACGAACGCTTCAACATAGAAGAACGAAATTTGGGGATCCAAGTGGGCTTAGTGTACTGATCATTACCTGAAAGAGTCATCCAGTTTGGGTGAAAAAATACTTGCTGAGATTTCTGGAGACTCGCAATTTTTGGAAGCTTGGCAACCCCTTTCAATGAAAGTGCTTCTCCCCAGTCACTGCTTAGGGCTACATCAAGAGGAAATAGAACATAGAGATAGAACGTGAAACTGATTTATTGTGTCAAGTTTCAAGAAGCTAGCACAAACCGTGTTTGATTTAGAGTTCCAAATACATCTATCAGAATAAGAGAAAACGGAGTGAAACGCCAAAATTCAAACTGTTACTGGAAACGAACGCTTCAACATAGAAGAACGAAATTTGGGGAACCAAGTGGGCTTAGTGTACTGATCATTACCTGAAAGTATCATCCAGTTTGGGTGAAAAAATAGTTGCTGAGATTTCTGGAGACTCGTAATATTTGGAAGCTTGGCAACCCCTTTCAATGAAAGTGTTTCTCCCCAGTCACTGCTTAGGGCTACATCAAGAGGAAACAGAACATAGAAATAGAACGTGAAACTGCTTTATTGTGTCAAGTTTCAAGAAGCTAGCACAAACCGTGTTTGATTTAGAGTTCCAAATACATCTACCAATATAGGAGAAAACAGAGTGAAACACCAAAATTGAAACTGTTACTGGAAACGAACGCTTCAACATAGAAGAACGAAATTTGGGGAACCAAGTGGGCTTAGTGTACTGATCATTACCTGAAAGTATCATCCAGTTTGGGTGAAAAAATATTTGCTGAGATTTCTGGAGACTCGTAATTTTTGGAAGCTTGGCAACCCCTTTCAATGAAAGTGTTTCTCCCCAGTCACTGCTTAGGGCTACATCAAGAGGAAATAGAACATAGAGATAGAACGTGAAACTGCTTTAGTGTGTCAAGTTTCAAGAAGCTAGCACAAACCGTGTTTGATTTAGAGTTCCAAATACATCTATCAGTATAGGAGAAAACAGAGTGAAACGCCAAAATTCAAACTGTTACTGGAAACGAACGCTTCAACATAGAAGAACGAAATTTGGGGAACCAAGTGGGCTTAGAGTACTGATCATTACCTGAAAGAGCCATCCAGTTTGGGTGAAAAAATAGTGGCTGAGATTTCTGGAGACTCGCAATTTTTGGAAGCTTGGCAACCCCTTTCAATGAAAGTGTTTCTCCCCAGTCACTGCTTAGGGCTACATCTAGAGGAAATAGAACATAGAGATAGAACGTGAAACTGCTTTATTGTGTCAAGTTTCAAGAAGCTAGCACAAACCGTGTTTGATTTAGAGTTCCAAATACATCTATCAGTATAGGAGAACACAGAGTGAAACGCCAAAATTCAAACTGTTACTGGAAACGAACGCTTCAACATAGAAGAACGAAATTTGGGGAACCAAGTGGGCTTAGTGTACTGATCATTACCTGAAAGTATCATCCAGTTTGGGTGAAAAAATAGTTGCTGTGATTTCTGGAGACTCGTAATTTTTGGAAGCTTGGCAACCCCTTTCAATGAAACTGTTTCTCCCCAGTCACTGCTTAGGGCTACATCAAGAGGAAACAGAACATAGAGATAGAACGTGAAACTGCTTTATTGTGTCAAGTTTCAAGAAGCTAGCACAAACCGTGTTTGATTTAGAGTTCCAAATACATCTATCAGTATAGGAGAAAACAGAGTGAAACGCCAAAATTCAAACTGTTACTGGAAACGAACGCTTCAACATAGAAGAACGAAATTTGGGGAACCAAGTGGGCTTAGTGTACTGATCATTACCTGAAAGTATCATCCAGTTTGGGTGAAAAAATAGTTGCTGAGATTTCTGGAGACACGCAATTTTTGGAAGCTTGGCAACCCCTTTCAATGAAAGTGTTTCTCCCCAGTCACTGCTTAGGGCTACATCAAGAGGAAACAGAACATAGAGATAGAACGTGAAACTGCTTTATTGTGTCAAGTTTCAAGAAGCTAGCACAAACCGTGTTTGATTTAGAGTTCCAAATACATCTACCAATATAGGAGAAAACAGAGTGAAACACCAAAATTGAAACTGTTACTGGAAACGAACGCTTCAACATAGAAGAACAAAATTTGGGGAACCAAGTGGGCTTAGTGTACTGATCATTACCTGAAAGTGTCATCCAGTTTGGGTGAAAAAATAGTTGCTGAGATTTCTGGAGACTCGCAATTTTTGGAAGCTTGGCAACCCCTTTCAATGAAAGTGTTTCTCCTTATTCACTGCTTAGGGCTACATCAAGAGGAAACAGAACATAGAGATAGAACGTGAAACTGCTTTAGTGTGTCAAGTTTCAAGAAGCTAGCACAAACCGTGTTTGATTTAGAGTTCCAAATACATCTATCAGTATAGGAGAAAACAGAGTGAAACGCCAAAATTCAAACTGTTACTGGAAACGAACGCTTCAACATAGAAGAACGAAATTTGGGGAACCAAGTGGGCTTAGAGTACTGATCAATACCTGAAAGAGCCATCCAGTTTGGGTGAAAAAATAGTTGCTGAGATTTCTGGAGACTCGTAATTTTTGGAAGCTTGGCAACCCCTTTCAATGAAAGTGTTTCTCCCCAGTCACTGCTTAGGGCTACATCAAGAGGAAACAGAACATAGAGATAGAACGTGAAACTGCTTTATTGTGTCAAGTTTCAAGAAGCTAGCACAAACCGTGTTTGATTTAGAGTTCCAAATACATCTATCAGTATAGGAGAAAACAGAGTGAAACGCCAAAATTCAAACTGTTACTGGAAACGAACGCTTCAACATAGAAGAACGAAATTTGGGGAACCAAGTGGGCTTAGTGTACTGATCATTACCTGAAAGTATCATCCAGTTTGGGTGAAAAAATAGTTGCTGAGATTACTGGAGACTCGTAATTTTTGGAAGCTTGGCAACCCTTTTCAATGTAAGTGTTTCTCCCCAGTCACTGCTTAGGGCTACATCAAGAGGAAACAGAACATAGAGATAGAACGTGAAACTGCTTTAGTGTGTCAAGTTTCAAGAAGCTAGCACAAACCGTGTTTGATTTAGAGTTCCAAATACATCTATCAGTATAGGAGAAAACAGAGTGAAACGCCAAAATTCAAACTGTTACTGGAAACGAACGCTTCAACATAGAAGAACGAAATTTGGGGAAGCAAGTGGGCTTAGAGTACTGATCATTACCTGAAAGAGCCATCCAGTTTGGGTGAAAAAATAGTTGCTGAGATTTCTGGAGACTCGCAATTTTTGGAAGCTTGGCAACCCCTTTCAATGAAAGTGTTTCTCCCCAGTCACTGCTTAGGGCTACATCAAGAGGAAATAGAACATAGAGATAGAACGTGAAACTGCTTTATTGTGTCAAGTTTCAAGAAGCTAGTACAAACCGTGTTTGATTTAGAGTTCCAAATACATCTATCAGTATAGGAGAACACAGAGTGAAACGCCAAAATTCAAACTGTTACTGGAAACGAACGCTTCAACATAGAAGAACGAAATTTGGGGAACCAAGTGGGCTTAGTGTACTGATCATTACCTGAAAGTATCATCCAGTTTGGGTGAAAAAATAGTTGCTGTGATTTCTGGAGACTCGTAATTTTTGGAAGCTTGGCAACCCCTTTCAATGAAAGTGTTTCTCCCCAGTCACTGCTTAGGGCTACATCAAGAGGAAACAGAACATAGAGATAGAACGTGAAACTGCTTTATTGTGTCAAGTTTCAAGAAGCTAGCACAAACCGTGTTTGATTTAGAGTTCCAAATACATCTATCAGTATAGGAGAAAACAGAGTGAAACGCCAAAATTCAAACTGTTACTGGAAACGAACGCTTCAACATAGAAGAACGAAATTTGGGGAACCAAGTGGGCTTAGTGTACTGATCATTACCTGAAAGTATCATCCAGTTTGGGTGAAAAAATAGTTGCTGAGATTACTGGAGACTCCTAATTTTTGGAAGCTTGGCAACCCTTTTCAATGTAAGTGTTTCTCCCCAGTCACTGCTTAGGACTACATCAAGAGGAAACAGAACATAGAGATAGAACGTGAAACTGCTTTAGTGTGTCAAGTTTCAAGAAGCTAGCACAAACCGTGTTTGATTTAGAGTTCCAAATACATCTATCAGTATAGGAGAAAACAGAGTGAAACGCCAAAATTCAAACTGTTACTGGAAACGAACGCTTCAACATAGAAGAACGAAATTTGGGGAACCAAGTGGGCTTAGTGTACTGATCATTACCTGAAAGTATCATCCAGTTTGGGTGAAAAAATAGTTGCTGAGATTTCTGGAGACTCGTAATATTTGGAAGCTTGGCAACCCCTTTCAATGAAAGTGTTTCTCCCCAGTCACTGCTTAGGGCTACATCAAGAGGAAACAGAACATAGAAATAGAACGTGAAACTGCTTTATTGTGTCAAGTTTCAAGAAGCTAGCACAAACCGTGTTTGATTTAGAGTTCCAAATACATCTACCAATATAGGAGAAAACAGAGTGAAACACCAAAATTGAAACTGTTACTGGAAACGAACGCTTCAACATAGAAGAACAAAATTTGGGGAACCAAGTGGGCTTAGTGTACTGATCATTACCTGAAAGTGTCATCCAGTTTGGGTGAAAAAATAGTTGCTGAGATTTCTGGAGACTCGCAATTTTTGGAAGCTTGGCAACCCCTTTCAATGAAAGTGTTTCTCCCCAGTCACTGCTTAGGGCTACATCAAGAGGAAACAGAACATAGAGATAGAACGTGAAACTGCTTTATTGTGTCAAGTTTCAAGAAGCTAGCACAAACCGTGTTTGATTTAGAGTTCCAAATACATCTATCAGTATAGGAGAAAACAGAGTGAAACGCCAAAATTCAAACTGTTACTGGAAACGAACGCTTCAACATAGAAGAACGAAATTTGGGGAACCAAGTGGGCTTAGTGTACTGATCATTACCTGAAAGTATCATCCAGTTTGGGTGAAAAAATAGTTGCTGTGATTTCTGGAGACTCGTAATTTTTGGAAGCTTGGCAACCCCTTTCAATGAAAGTGTTTCTCCCCAGTCACTGCTTAGGGCTACATCAAGAGGAAACAGAACATAGAAATAGAACGTGAAACTGCTTTATTGTGTCAAGTTTCAAGAAGCTAGCACAAACCGTGTTTGATTTAGAGTTCCAAATACATCTACCAATATAGGAGAAAACAGAGTGAAACACCAAAATTGAAACTGTTACTGGAAACGAACGCTTCAACATAGAAGAACAAAATTTGGGGAACCAAGTGGGCTTAGTGTACTGATCATTACCTGAAAGTGTCATCCAGATTGGGTGAAAAAATAGTTGCTGAGATTTCTGGAGACTCGCAATTTTTGGAAGCTTGGCAACCCCTTTCAATGAAAGTGTTTCTCCCCAGTCACTGCTTAGGGCTACATCAAGAGGAAACAGAACATAGAGATAGAACGTGAAACTGCTTTAGTGTGTCAAGTTTCAAGAAGCTAGCACAAACCGTGTTTGATTTAGAGTTCCAAATACATCTATCAGTATAGGAGAAAACAGAGTGAAACGCCAAAATTCAAACTGTTACTGGAAACGAACGCTTCAACATAGAAGAACGAAATTTGGGGAACCAAGTGGGCTTAGAGTACTGATCATTACCTGAAAGAGCCATCCAGTTTGGGTGAAAAAATAGTTGCTGAGATTTCTGGAGACTCGCAATTTTTGGAAGCTTGGCAACCCCTTTCAATGAAAGTGTTTCTCCCCAGTCACTGCTTAGGGCTACATCAAGAGGAAATAGAACATAGAGATAGAACGTGAAACTGCTTTATTGTGTCAAGTTTCAAGAAGCTAGCACAAACCGTGTTTGATTTAGAGTTCCAAATACATCTATCAGTATAGGAGAACACAGAGTGAAACGCCAAAATTCAAACTGTTACTGGAAACGAACGCTTCAACATAGAAGAACGAAATTTGGGGAACCAAGTGGGCTTAGTGTACTGATCATTACCTGAAAGTGTCATCCAGTTTGGGTGAAAAAATAGTTGCTGAGATTTCTGGAGACTCGCAATTTTTGGAAGCTTGGCAACCCCTTTCAATGAAAGTGTTTCTCCCCAGTCACTGCTTAGGGTTACATCAAGAGGAAACAGAACATAGAGATAGAACGTGAAACTGCTTTAGTGTGTCAAGTTTCAAGAAGCTAGCACAAACCGTGTTTGATTTAGAGTTCCAAATACATCTATCAGTATAGGAGAAAACAGAGTGAAACGCCAAAATTCAAACTGTTACTGGAAACGAACGCTTCAACATAGAAGAACGAAATTTGGGGAACCAAGTGGGCTTAGTGTACTGATCATTACCTGAAAGTATCATCCAGTTTGGGTGAAAAAATAGTTGCTGAGATTTCTGGAGACACGCAATTTTTGGAAGCTTGGCAACCCCTTTCAATGAAAGTGTTTCTCCCCAGTCACTGCTTAGGGCTACATCAAGAGGAAACAGAACATAGAGATAGAACGTGAAACTGCTTTATTGTGTCAAGTTTCAAGAAGCTAGCACAAACCGTGTTTGATTTAGAGTTCCAAATACATCTATCAGTATAGGAGAAAACAGAGTGAAACGCCAAAATTCAAACTGTTACTGGAAACCAACACTTCAACATAGAAGAACGAAATTTGGGGAACCAAGTGGGCTTAGTGTACTGATCATTACCTGAAAGTATCATCCAGTTTGGGTGAAAAAATAGTTGCTGAGATTTCTGGAGACTCGCAATTTTTGGAAGCTTGGCAACCCCTTTCAATGAAAGTGTTTCTCCCCAGTCACTGCTTAGGGCTACATCAAGAGGAAACAGAACATAGAGATAGAACGTGAAACTGCTTTATTGTGTCAAGTTTCAAGAAGCTAGCACAAACCGTGTTTGATTTAGAGTTCCAAATACATCTATCAGTATAGGAGAAAACAGAGTGAAACGCCAAAATTCAAACTGTTACTGGAAACGAACGCTTCAACATAGAAGAACGAAATTTGGGGAACCAAGTGGGCTTAGTGTACTGATCATTACCTGAAAGTATCATCCAGTTTGGGTGAAAAAATAGTTGCTGAGATTACTGGAGACTCGTAATTTTTGGAAGCTTGGCAACCCTTTTCAATGTAAGTGTTTCTCCCCAGTCACTGCTTAGGGCTACATCAAGAGGAAACAGAACATAGAGATAGAACGTGAAACTGCTTTAGTGTGTCAAGTTTCAAGAAGCTAGCACAAACCGTGTTTGATTTAGAGTTCCAAATACATCTATCAGTATAGGAGAAAACAGAGTGAAACGCCAAAATTCAAACTGTTACTGGAAACGAACGCTTCAACATAGAAGAACGAAATTTGGGGAAGCAAGTGGGCTTAGAGTACTGATCATTACCTGAAAGAGCCATCCAGTTTGGGTGAAAAAATAGTTGCTGAGATTTCTGGAGACTCGCAATTTTTGGAAGCTTGGCAACCCCTTTCAATGAAAGTGTTTCTCCCCAGTCACTGCTTAGGGCTACATCAAGAGGAAATAGAACATAGAGATAGAACGTGAAACTGCTTTATTGTGTCAAGTTTCAAGAAGCTAGTACAAACCGTGTTTGATTTAGAGTTCCAAATACATCTATCAGTATAGGAGAACACAGAGTGAAATGCCAAAATTCAAACTGTTACTGGAAACGAACGCTTCAACATAGAAGAACGAAATTTGGGGAACCAAGTGGGCTTAGTGTACTGATCATTACCTGAAAGTATCATCCAGTTTGGGTGAAAAAATAGTTGCTGTGATTTCTGGAGACTCGTAATTTTTGGAAGCTTGGCAACCCCTTTCAATGAAAGTGTTTCTCCCCAGTCACTGCTTAGGGCTACATCAAGAGGAAACAGAACATAGAGATAGAACGTGAAACTGCTTTATTGTGTCAAGTTTCAAGAAGCTAGCACAAACCGTGTTTGATTTAGAGTTCCAAATACATCTATCAGTATAGGAGAAAACAGAGTGAAACGCCAAAATTCAAACTGTTACTGGAAACGAACGCTTCAACATAGAAGAACGAAATTTGGGGAACCAAGTGGGCTTAGTGTACTGATCATTACCTGAAAGTATCATCCAGTTTGGGTGAAAAAATAGTTGCTGAGATTACTGGAGACTCCTAATTTTTGGAAGCTTGGCAACCCTTTTCAATGTAAGTGTTTCTCCCCAGTCACTGCTTAGGACTACATCAAGAGGAAACAGAACATAGAGATAGAACGTGAAACTGCTTTAGTGTGTCAAGTTTCAAGAAGCTAGCACAAACCGTGTTTGATTTAGAGTTCCAAATACATCTATCAGTATAGGAGAAAACAGAGTGAAACGCCAAAATTCAAACTGTTACTGGAAACGAACGCTTCAACATAGAAGAACGAAATTTGGGGAACCAAGTGGGCTTAGTGTACTGATCATTACCTGAAAGTATCATCCAGTTTGGGTGAAAAAATAGTTGCTGAGATTTCTGGAGACTCGTAATATTTGGAAGCTTGGCAACCCCTTTCAATGAAAGTGTTTCTCCCCAGTCACTGCTTAGGGCTACATCAAGAGGAAACAGAACATAGAAATAGAACGTGAAACTGCTTTATTGTGTCAAGTTTCAAGAAGCTAGCACAAACCGTGTTTGATTTAGAGTTCCAAATACATCTACCAATATAGGAGAAAACAGAGTGAAACACCAAAATTGAAACTGTTACTGGAAACGAACGCTTCAACATAGAAGAACAAAATTTGGGGAACCAAGTGGGCTTAGTGTACTGATCATTACCTGAAAGTGTCATCCAGTTTGGGTGAAAAAATAGTTGCTGAGATTTCTGGAGACTCGCAATTTTTGGAAGCTTGGCAACCCCTTTCAATGAAAGTGTTTCTCCCCAGTCACTGCTTAGGGCTACATCAAGAGGAAACAGAACATAGAGATAGAACGTGAAACTGCTTTATTGTGTCAAGTTTCAAGAAGCTAGCACAAACCGTGTTTGATTTAGAGTTCCAAATACATCTATCAGTATAGGAGAAAACAGAGTGAAACGCCAAAATTCAAACTGTTACTGGAAACGAACGCTTCAACATAGAAGAACGAAATTTGGGGAACCAAGTGGGCTTAGTGTACTGATCATTACCTGAAAGTATCATCCAGTTTGGGTGAAAAAATAGTTGCTGTGATTTCTGGAGACTCGTAATTTTTGGAAGCTTGGCAACCCCTTTCAATGAAAGTGTTTCTCCCCAGTCACTGCTTAGGGCTACATCAAGAGGAAACAGAACATAGAAATAGAACGTGAAACTGCTTTATTGTGTCAAGTTTCAAGAAGCTAGCACAAACCGTGTTTGATTTAGAGTTCCAAATACATCTACCAATATAGGAGAAAACAGAGTGAAACACCAAAATTGAAACTGTTACTGGAAACGAACGCTTCAACATAGAAGAACAAAATTTGGGGAACCAAGTGGGCTTAGTGTACTGATCATTACCTGAAAGTGTCATCCAGATTGGGTGAAAAAATAGTTGCTGAGATTTCTGGAGACTCGCAATTTTTGGAAGCTTGGCAACCCCTTTCAATGAAAGTGTTTCTCCCCAGTCACTGCTTAGGGCTACATCAAGAGGAAACAGAACATAGAGATAGAACGTGAAACTGCTTTAGTGTGTCAAGTTTCAAGAAGCTAGCACAAACCGTGTTTGATTTAGAGTTCCAAATACATCTATCAGTATAGGAGAAAACAGAGTGAAACGCCAAAATTCAAACTGTTACTGGAAACGAACGCTTCAACATAGAAGAACGAAATTTGGGGAACCAAGTGGGCTTAGAGTACTGATCATTACCTGAAAGAGCCATCCAGTTTGGGTGAAAAAATAGTTGCTGAGATTTCTGGAGACTCGCAATTTTTGGAAGCTTGGCAACCCCTTTCAATGAAAGTGTTTCTCCCCAGTCACTGCTTAGGGCTACATCAAGAGGAAATAGAACATAGAGATAGAACGTGAAACTGCTTTATTGTGTCAAGTTTCAAGAAGCTAGCACAAACCGTGTTTGATTTAGAGTTCCAAATACATCTATCAGTATAGGAGAACACAGAGTGAAACGCCAAAATTCAAACTGTTACTGGAAACGAACGCTTCAACATAGAAGAACGAAATTTGGGGAACCAAGTGGGCTTAGTGTACTGATCATTACCTGAAAGTGTCATCCAGTTTGGGTGAAAAAATAGTTGCTGAGATTTCTGGAGACTCGCAATTTTTGGAAGCTTGGCAACCCCTTTCAATGAAAGTGTTTCTCCCCAGTCACTGCTTAGGGTTACATCAAGAGGAAACAGAACATAGAGATAGAACGTGAAACTGCTTTAGTGTGTCAAGTTTCAAGAAGCTAGCAAAAAACCGTGTTTGATTTAGAGTTCCAAATACATCTATCAGTATAGGAGAAAACAGAGTGAAACGCCAAAATTCAAACTGTTACTGGAAACGAACGCTTCAACATAGAAGAACGAAATTTGGGGAACCAAGTGGGCTTAGTGTACTGATCATTACCTGAAAGTATCATCCAGTTTGGGTGAAAAAATAGTTGCTGAGATTTCTGGAGACACGCAATTTTTGGAAGCTTGGCAACCCCTTTCAATGAAAGTGTTTCTCCCCAGTCACTGCTTAGGGCTACATCAAGAGGAAACAGAACATAGAGATAGAACGTGAAACTGCTTTATTGTGTCAAGTTTCAAGAAGCTAGCACAAACCGTGTTTGATTTAGAGTTCCAAATACATCTATCAGTATAGGAGAAAACAGAGTGAAACGCCAAAATTCAAACTGTTACTGGAAACCAACACTTCAACATAGAAGAACGAAATTTGGGGAACCAAGTGGGCATAGTGTACTGATCATTACCTGAAAGTATCATCCAGTTTGGGTGAAAAAATAGTTGCTGAGATTTCTGGAGACTCGCAATTTTTGGAAGCTTGGCAACCCCTTTCAATGAAAGTGTTTCTCCCCAGTCACTGCTTAGGGCTACATCAAGAGGAAACAGAACATAGAGATAGAACGTGAAACTGCTTTATTGTGTCAAGTTTCAAGAAGCTAGCACAAACCGTGTTTGATTTAGAGTTCCAAATACATCTATCAGTATAGGAGAAAACAGAGTGAAACGCCAAAATTCAAACTGTTACTGGAAACGAACGCTTCAACATAGAAGAACGAAATTTGGGGAACCAAGTGGGCTTAGTGTACTGATCATTACCTGAAAGTATCATCCAGTTTGGGTGAAAAAATAGTTGCTGAGATTACTGGAGACTCGTAATTTTTGGAAGCTTGGCAACCCTTTTCAATGTAAGTGTTTCTCCCCAGTCACTGCTTAGGGCTACATCAAGAGGAAACAGAACATAGAGATAGAACGTGAAACTGCTTTAGTGTGTCAAGTTTCAAGAAGCTAGCACAAACCGTGTTTGATTTAGAGTTCCAAATACATCTATCAGTATAGGAGAAAACAGAGTGAAACGCCAAAATTCAAACTGTTACTGGAAACGAACGCTTCAACATAGAAGAACGAAATTTGGGGAAGCAAGTGGGCTTAGAGTACTGATCATTACCTGAAAGAGCCATCCAGTTTGGGTGAAAAAATAGTTGCTGAGATTTCTGGAGACTCGCAATTTTTGGAAGCTTGGCAACCCCTTTCAATGAAAGTGTTTCTCCCCAGTCACTGCTTAGGGCTACATCAAGAGGAAATAGAACATAGAGATAGAACGTGAAACTGCTTTATTGTGTCAAGTTTCAAGAAGCTAGTACAAACCGTGTTTGATTTAGAGTTCCAAATACATCTATCAGTATAGGAGAACACAGAGTGAAACGCCAAAATTCAAACTGTTACTGGAAACGAACGCTTCAACATAGAAGAACGAAATTTGGGGAACCAAGTGGGCTTAGTGTACTGATCATTACCTGAAAGTATCATCCAGTTTGGGCGAAAAAATAGTTGCTGTGATTTCTGGAGACTCGTAATTTTTGGAAGCTTGGCAACCCCTTTCAATGAAAGTGTTTCTCCCCAGTCACTGCTTAGGGCTACATCAAGAGGAAACAGAACATAGAGATAGAACGTGAAACTGCTTTATTGTGTCAAGTTTCAAGAAGCTAGCACAAACCGTGTTTGATTTAGAGTTCCAAATACATCTATCAGTATAGGAGAAAACAGAGTGAAACGCCAAAATTCAAACTGTTACTGGAAACGAACGCTTCAACATAGAAGAACGAAATTTGGGGAACCAAGTGGGCTTAGTGTACTGATCATTACCTGAAAGTATCATCCAGTTTGGGTGAAAAAATAGTTGCTGAGATTTCTGGAGACTCGCAATTTTTGGAAGCTTGGCAACCCCTTTCAATGAAAGTGTTTCTCCCCAGTCACTGCTTAGGGTTACATCAAGAGGAAACAGAACATAGAGATAGAACGTGAAACTGCTTTAGTGTGTCAAGTTTCAAGAAGCTAGCACAAACCGTGTTTGATTTAGAGTTCCAAATACATCTATCAGTATAGGAGAAAACAGAGTGAAACGCCAAAATTCAAACTGTTACTGGAAACGAACGCTTCAACATAGAAGAACGAAATTTGGGGAACCAAGTGGGCTTAGTGTACTGATCATTACCTGAAAGTATCATCCAGTTTGGGTGAAAAAATAGTTGCTGAGATTTCTGGAGACACGCAATTTTTGGAAGCTTGGCAACCCCTTTCAATGAAAGTGTTTCTCCCCAGTCACTGCTTAGGGCTACATCAAGAGGAAACAGAACATAGAGATAGAACGTGAAACTGCTTTATTGTGTCAAGTTTCAAGAAGCTAGCACAAACCGTGTTTGATTTAGAGTTCCAAATACATCTATCAGTATAGGAGAAAACAGAGTGAAACGCCAAAATTCAAACTGTTACTGGAAACCAACACTTCAACATAGAAGAACGAAATTTGGGGAACCAAGTGGGCATAGTGTACTGATCATTACCTGAAAGTATCATCCAGTTTGGGTGAAAAAATAGTTGCTGAGATTTCTGGAGACTCGCAATTTTTGGAAGCTTGGCAACCCCTTTCAATGAAAGTGTTTCTCCCCAGTCACTGCTTAGGGCTACATCAAGAGGAAACAGAACATAGAGATAGAACGTGAAACTGCTTTATTGTGTCAAGTTTCAAGAAGCTAGCACAAACCGTGTTTGATTTAGAGTTCCAAATACATCTATCAGTATAGGAGAAAACAGAGTGAAACGCCAAAATTCAAACTGTTACTGGAAACGAACGCTTCAACATAGAAGAACGAAATTTGGGGAACCAAGTGGGCTTAGTGTACTGATCATTACCTGAAAGTATCATCCAGTTTGGGTGAAAAAATAGTTGCTGAGATTACTGGAGACTCGTAATTTTTGGAAGCTTGGCAACCCTTTTCAATGTAAGTGTTTCTCCCCAGTCACTGCTTAGGGCTACATCAAGAGGAAACAGAACATAGAGATAGAACGTGAAACTGCTTTAGTGTGTCAAGTTTCAAGAAGCTAGCACAAACCGTGTTTGATTTAGAGTTCCAAATACATCTATCAGTATAGGAGAAAACAGAGTGAAACGCCAAAATTCAAACTGTTACTGGAAACGAACGCTTCAACATAGAAGAACGAAATTTGGGGAAGCAAGTGGGCTTAGAGTACTGATCATTACCTGAAAGAGCCATCCAGTTTGGGTGAAAAAATAGTTGCTGAGATTTCTGGAGACTCGCAATTTTTGGAAGCTTGGCAACCCCTTTCAATGAAAGTGTTTCTCCCCAGTCACTGCTTAGGGCTACATCAAGAGGAAATAGAACATAGAGATAGAACGTGAAACTGCTTTATTGTGTCAAGTTTCAAGAAGCTAGTACAAACCGTGTTTGATTTAGAGTTCCAAATACATCTATCAGTATAGGAGAACACAGAGTGAAACGCCAAAATTCAAACTGTTACTGGAAACGAACGCTTCAACATAGAAGAACGAAATTTGGGGAACCAAGTGGGCTTAGTGTACTGATCATTACCTGAAAGTATCATCCAGTTTGGGCGAAAAAATAGTTGCTGTGATTTCTGGAGACTCGTAATTTTTGGAAGCTTGGCAACCCCTTTCAATGAAAGTGTTTCTCCCCAGTCACTGCTTAGGGCTACATCAAGAGGAAACAGAACATAGAGATAGAACGTGAAACTGCTTTATTGTGTCAAGTTTCAAGAAGCTAGCACAAACCGTGTTTGATTTAGAGTTCCAAATACATCTATCAGTATAGGAGAAAACAGAGTGAAACGCCAAAATTCAAACTGTTACTGGAAACGAACGCTTCAACATAGAAGAACGAAATTTGGGGAACCAAGTGGGCTTAGTGTACTGATCATTACCTGAAAGTATCATCCAGTTTGGGTGAAAAAATAGTTGCTGAGATTACTGGAGACTCCTAATTTTTGGAAGCTTGGCAAGCCTTTTCAATGTAAGTGTTTCTCCCCAGTCACTGCTTAGGACTACATCAAGAGGAAACAGAACATAGAGATAGAACGTGAAACTGCTTTAGTGTGTCAAGTTTCAAGAAGCTAGCACAAACCGTGTTTGATTTAGAGTTCCAAATACATCTATCAGTATAGGAGAAAACAGAGTGAAACGCCAAAATTCAAACTGTTACTGGAAACGAACGCTTCAACATAGAAGAACGAAATTTGGGGAACCAAGTGGGCTTAGTGTACTGATCATTACCTGAAAGTATCATCCAGTTTGGGTGAAAAAATAGTTGCTGAGATTTCTGGAGACTCGTAATATTTGGAAGCTTGGCAACCCCTTTCAATGAAAGTGTTTCTCCCCAGTCACTGCTTAGGGCTACATCAAGAGGAAACAGAACATAGAAATAGAACGTGAAACTGCTTTATTGTGTCAAGTTTCAAGAAGCTAGCACAAACCGTGTTTGATTTAGAGTTCCAAATACATCTACCAATATAGGAGAAAACAGAGTGAAACACCAAAATTGAAACTGTTACTGGAAACGAACGCTTCAACATAGAAGAACAAAATTTGGGGAACCAAGTGGGCTTAGTGTACTGATCATTACCTGAAAGTGTCATCCAGTTTGGGTGAAAAAATAGTTGCTGAGATTTCTGGAGACTCGCAATTTTTGGAAGCTTGGCAACCCCTTTCAATGAAAGTATTTCTCCCCAGTCACTGCTTAGGGCTACATCAAGAGGAAACAGAACATAGAGATAGAACGTGAAACTGCTTTATTGTGTCAAGTTTCAAGAAGCTAGCACAAACCGTGTTTGATTTAGAGTTCCAAATACATCTATCAGTATAGGAGAAAACAGAGTGAAACGCCAAAATTCAAACTGTTACTGGAAACGAACGCTTCAACATAGAAGAACGAAATTTGGGGAACCAAGTGGGCTTAGTGTACTGATCATTACCTGAAAGTATCATCCAGTTTGGGTGAAAAAATAGTTGCTGTGATTTCTGGAGACTCGTAATTTTTGGAAGCTTGGCAACCCCTTTCAATGAAAGTGTTTCTCCCCAGTCACTGCTTAGGGCTACATCAAGAGGAAACAGAACATAGAAATAGAACGTGAAACTGCTTTATTGTGTCAAGTTTCAAGAAGCTAGCACAAACCGTGTTTGATTTAGAGTTCCAAATACATCTACCAATATAGGAGAAAACAGAGTGAAACACCAAAATTGAAACTGTTACTGGAAACGAACGCTTCAACATAGAAGAACAAAATTTGGGGAACCAAGTGGGCTTAGTGTACTGATCATTACCTGAAAGTGTCATCCAGATTGGGTGAAAAAATAGTTGCTGAGATTTCTGGAGACTCGCAATTTTTGGAAGCTTGGCAACCCCTTTCAATGAAAGTGTTTCTCCCCAGTCACTGCTTAGGGCTACATCAAGAGGAAACAGAACATAGAGATAGAACGTGAAACTGCTTTAGTGTGTCAAGTTTCAAGAAGCTAGCACAAACCGTGTTTGATTTAGAGTTCCAAATACATCTATCAGTATAGGAGAAAACAGAGTGAAACGCCAAAATTCAAACTGTTACTGGAAACGAACGCTTCAACATAGAAGAACGAAATTTGGGGAACCAAGTGGGCTTAGAGTACTGATCATTACCTGAAAGAGCCATCCAGTTTGGGTGAAAAAATAGTTGCTGAGATTTCTGGAGACTCGCAATTTTTGGAAGCTTGGCAACCCCTTTCAATGAAAGTGTTTCTCCCCAGTCACTGCTTAGGGCTACATCAAGAGGAAATAGAACATAGAGATAGAACGTGAAACTGCTTTATTGTGTCAAGTTTCAAGAAGCTAGCACAAACCGTGTTTGATTTAGAGTTCCAAATACATCTATCAGTATAGGAGAACACAGAGTGAAACGCCAAAATTCAAACTGTTACTGGAAACGAACGCTTCAACATAGAAGAACGAAATTTGGGGAACCAAGTGGGCTTAGTGTACTGATCATTACCTGAAAGTGTCATCCAGTTTGGGTGAAAAAATAGTTGCTGAGATTTCTGGAGACTCGCAATTTTTGGAAGCTTGGCAACCCCTTTCAATGAAAGTGTTTCTCCCCAGTCACTGCTTAGGGTTACATCAAGAGGAAACAGAACATAGAGATAGAACGTGAAACTGCTTTAGTGTGTCAAGTTTCAAGAAGCTAGCACAAACCGTGTTTGATTTAGAGTTCCAAATACATCTATCAGTATAGGAGAAAACAGAGTGAAACGCCAAAATTCAAACTGTTACTGGAAACGAACGCTTCAACATAGAAGAACGAAATTTGGGGAACCAAGTGGGCTTAGTGTACTGATCATTACCTGAAAGTATCATCCAGTTTGGGTGAAAAAATAGTTGCTGAGATTTCTGGAGACACGCAATTTTTGGAAGCTTGGCAACCCCTTTCAATGAAAGTGTTTCTCCCCAGTCACTGCTTAGGGCTACATCAAGAGGAAACAGAACATAGAGATAGAACGTGAAACTGCTTTATTGTGTCAAGTTTCAAGAAGCTAGCACAAACCGTGTTTGATTTAGAGTTCCAAATACATCTATCAGTATAGGAGAAAACAGAGTGAAACGCCAAAATTCAAACTGTTACTGGAAACCAACACTTCAACATAGAAGAACGAAATTTGGGGAACCAAGTGGGCATAGTGTACTGATCATTACCTGAAAGTATCATCCAGTTTGGGTGAAAAAATAGTTGCTGAGATTTCTGGAGACTCGCAATTTTTGGAAGCTTGGCAACCCCTTTCAATGAAAGTGTTTCTCCCCAGTCACTGCTTAGGGCTACATCAAGAGGAAACAGAACATAGAGATAGAACGTGAAACTGCTTTATTGTGTCAAGTTTCAAGAAGCTAGCACAAACCGTGTTTGATTTAGAGTTCCAAATACATCTATCAGTATAGGAGAAAACAGAGTGAAACGCCAAAATTCAAACTGTTACTGGAAACGAACGCTTCAACATAGAAGAACGAAATTTGGGGAACCAAGTGGGCTTAGTGTACTGATCATTACCTGAAAGTATCATCCAGTTTGGGTGAAAAAATAGTTGCTGAGATTACTGGAGACTCGTAATTTTTGGAAGCTTGGCAACCCTTTTCAATGTAAGTGTTTCTCCCCAGTCACTGCTTAGGGCTACATCAAGAGGAAACAGAACATAGAGATAGAACGTGAAACTGCTTTAGTGTGTCAAGTTTCAAGAAGCTAGCACAAACCGTGTTTGATTTAGAGTTCCAAATACATCTATCAGTATAGGAGAAAACAGAGTGAAACGCCAAAATTCAAACTGTTACTGGAAACGAACGCTTCAACATAGAAGAACGAAATTTGGGGAAGCAAGTGGGCTTAGAGTACTGATCATTACCTGAAAGAGCCATCCAGTTTGGGTGAAAAAATAGTTGCTGAGATTTCTGGAGACTCGCAATTTTTGGAAGCTTGGCAACCCCTTTCAATGAAAGTGTTTCTCCCCAGTCACTGCTTAGGGCTACATCAAGAGGAAATAGAACATAGAGATAGAACGTGAAACTGCTTTATTGTGTCAAGTTTCAAGAAGCTAGTACAAACCGTGTTTGATTTAGAGTTCCAAATACATCTATCAGTATAGGAGAACACAGAGTGAAACGCCAAAATTCAAACTGTTACTGGAAACGAACGCTTCAACATAGAAGAACGAAATTTGGGGAACCAAGTGGGCTTAGTGTACTGATCATTACCTGAAAGTATCATCCAGTTTGGGCGAAAAAATAGTTGCTGTGATTTCTGGAGACTCGTAATTTTTGGAAGCTTGGCAACCCCTTTCAATGAAAGTGTTTCTCCCCAGTCACTGCTTAGGGCTACATCAAGAGGAAACAGAACATAGAGATAGAACGTGAAACTGCTTTATTGTGTCAAGTTTCAAGAAGCTAGCACAAACCGTGTTTGATTTAGAGTTCCAAATACATCTATCAGTATAGGAGAAAACAGAGTGAAACGCCAAAATTCAAACTGTTACTGGAAACGAACGCTTCAACATAGAAGAACGAAATTTGGGGAACCAAGTGGGCTTAGTGTACTGATCATTACCTGAAAGTATCATCCAGTTTGGGTGAAAAAATAGTTGCTGAGATTACTGGAGACTCCTAATTTTTGGAAGCTTGGCAAGCCTTTTCAATGTAAGTGTTTCTCCCCAGTCACTGCTTAGGACTACATCAAGAGGAAACAGAACATAGAGATAGAACGTGAAACTGCTTTAGTGTGTCAAGTTTCAAGAAGCTAGCACAAACCGTGTTTGATTTAGAGTTCCAAATACATCTATCAGTATAGGAGAAAACAGAGTGAAACGCCAAAATTCAAACTGTTACTGGAAACGAACGCTTCAACATAGAAGAACGAAATTTGGGGAACCAAGTGGGCTTAGTGTACTGATCATTACCTGAAAGTATCATCCAGTTTGGGTGAAAAAATAGTTGCTGAGATTTCTGGAGACTCGTAATATTTGGAAGCTTGGCAACCCCTTTCAATGAAAGTGTTTCTCCCCAGTCACTGCTTAGGGCTACATCAAGAGGAAACAGAACATAGAAATAGAACGTGAAACTGCTTTATTGTGTCAAGTTTCAAGAAGCTAGCACAAACCGTGTTTGATTTAGAGTTCCAAATACATCTACCAATATAGGAGAAAACAGAGTGAAACACCAAAATTGAAACTGTTACTGGAAACGAACGCTTCAACATAGAAGAACAAAATTTGGGGAACCAAGTGGGCTTAGTGTACTGATCATTACCTGAAAGTGTCATCCAGTTTGGGTGAAAAAATAGTTGCTGAGATTTCTGGAGACTCGCAATTTTTGGAAGCTTGGCAACCCCTTTCAATGAAAGTATTTCTCCCCAGTCACTGCTTAGGGCTACATCAAGAGGAAACAGAACATAGAGATAGAACGTGAAACTGCTTTATTGTGTCAAGTTTCAAGAAGCTAGCACAAACCGTGTTTGATTTAGAGTTCCAAATACATCTATCAGTATAGGAGAAAACAGAGTGAAACGCCAAAATTCAAACTGTTACTGGAAACGAACGCTTCAACATAGAAGAACGAAATTTGGGGAACCAAGTGGGCTTAGTGTACTGATCATTACCTGAAAGTATCATCCAGTTTGGGTGAAAAAATAGTTGCTGTGATTTCTGGAGACTCGTAATTTTTGGAAGCTTGGCAACCCCTTTCAATGAAAGTGTTTCTCCCCAGTCACTGCTTAGGGCTACATCAAGAGGAAACAGAACATAGAAATAGAACGTGAAACTGCTTTATTGTGTCAAGTTTCAAGAAGCTAGCACAAACCGTGTTTGATTTAGAGTTCCAAATACATCTACCAATATAGGAGAAAACAGAGTGAAACACCAAAATTGAAACTGTTACTGGAAACGAACGCTTCAACATAGAAGAACAAAATTTGGGGAACCAAGTGGGCTTAGTGTACTGATCATTACCTGAAAGTGTCATCCAGATTGGGTGAAAAAATAGTTGCTGAGATTTCTGGAGACTCGCAATTTTTGGAAGCTTGGCAACCCCTTTCAATGAAAGTGTTTCTCCCCAGTCACTGCTTAGGGCTACATCAAGAGGAAACAGAACATAGAGATAGAACGTGAAACTGCTTTAGTGTGTCAAGTTTCAAGAAGCTAGCACAAACCGTGTTTGATTTAGAGTTCCAAATACATCTATCAGTATAGGAGAAAACAGAGTGAAACGCCAAAATTCAAACTGTTACTGGAAACGAACGCTTCAACATAGAAGAACGAAATTTGGGGAACCAAGTGGGCTTAGAGTACTGATCATTACCTGAAAGAGCCATCCAGTTTGGGTGAAAAAATAGTTGCTGAGATTTCTGGAGACTCGCAATTTTTGGAAGCTTGGCAACCCCTTTCAATGAAAGTGTTTCTCCCCAGTCACTGCTTAGGGCTACATCAAGAGGAAATAGAACATAGAGATAGAACGTGAAACTGCTTTATTGTGTCAAGTTTCAAGAAGCTAGCACAAACCGTGTTTGATTTAGAGTTCCAAATACATCTATCAGTATAGGAGAACACAGAGTGAAACGCCAAAATTCAAACTGTTACTGGAAACGAACGCTTCAACATAGAAGAACGAAATTTGGGGAACCAAGTGGGCTTAGTGTACTGATCATTACCTGAAAGTGTCATCCAGTTTGGGTGAAAAAATAGTTGCTGAGATTTCTGGAGACTCGCAATTTTTGGAAGCTTGGCAACCCCTTTCAATGAAAGTGTTTCTCCCCAGTCACTGCTTAGGGTTACATCAAGAGGAAACAGAACATAGAGATAGAACGTGAAACTGCTTTAGTGTGTCAAGTTTCAAGAAGCTAGCACAAACCGTGTTTGATTTAGAGTTCCAAATACATCTATCAGTATAGGAGAAAACAGAGTGAAACGCCAAAATTCAAACTGTTACTGGAAACGAACGCTTCAACATAGAAGAACGAAATTTGGGGAACCAAGTGGGCTTAGTGTACTGATCATTACCTGAAAGTATCATCCAGTTTGGGTGAAAAAATAGTTGCTGAGATTTCTGGAGACACGCAATTTTTGGAAGCTTGGCAACCCCTTTCAATGAAAGTGTTTCTCCCCAGTCACTGCTTAGGGCTACATCAAGAGGAAACAGAACATAGAGATAGAACGTGAAACTGCTTTAGTGTGTCAAGTTTCAAGAAGCTAGCACAAACCGTGTTTGATTTAGAGTTCCAAATACATCTATCAGTATAGGAGAAAACAGAGTGAAACGCCAAAATTCAAACTGTTACTGGAAACGAACGCTTCAACATAGAAGAACGAAATTTGGGGAACCAAGTGGGCTTAGTGTACTGATCATTACCTGAAAGTATCATCCAGTTTGGGTGAAAAAATAGTTGCTGAGATTACTGGAGACTCGTAATTTTTGGAAGCTTGGAAACCCCTTTCAATGTAAGTGTTTCTCCCCAGTCACTGCTTAGGACTACATCAAGAGGAAACAGAACATAGAGATAGAACGTGAAACTGCTTTAGTGTGTCAAGTTTCAAGAAGCTAGCACAAACCGTGTTTGATTTAGAGTTCCAAATACATCTATCAGTATAGGAGAAAACAGAGTGAAACGCCAAAATTCAAACTGTTACTGGAAACGAACGCTTCAACATAGAAGAACGAAATTTGGGGAACCAAGTGGGCTTAGTGTACTGATCATTACCTGAAAGTATCATCCAGTTTGGGTGAAAAAATAGTTGCTGAGATTTCTGGAGACTCGTAATATTTGGAAGCTTGGCAACCCCTTTCAATGAAAGTGTTTCTCCCCAGTCACTGCTTAGGGCTACATCAAGAGGAAACAGAACATAGAAATAGAACGTGAAACTGGTTTATTGTGTCAAGTTTCAAGAAGCTAGCACAAACCGTGTTTGATTTAGAGTTCCAAATACATCTACCAATATAGGAGAAAACAGAGTGAAACACCAAAATTGAAACTGTTACTGGAAACGAACGCTTCAACATAGAAGAACAAAATTTGGGGAACCAAGTGGGCTTAGTGTACTGATCATTACCTGAAAGTGTCATCCAGTTTGGGTGAAAAAATAGTTGCTGAGATTTCTGGAGACTCGCAATTTTTGGAAGCTTGGCAACCCCTTTCAATGAAAGTGTTTCTCCCCAGTCACTGCTTAGGGCTACATCAAGAGGAAACAGAACATAGAGATAGAACGTGAAACTGCTTTAGTGTGTCAAGTTTCAAGAAGCTAGCACAAACCGTGTTTGATTTAGAGTTCCAAATACATCTATCAGTATAGGAGAAAACAGAGTGAAACGCCAAAATTCAAACTGTTACTGGAAACGAACGCTTCAACATAGAAGAACGAAATTTGGGGAACCAAGTGGGCTTAGAGTACTGATCATTACCTGAAAGAGCCATCCAGTTTGGGTGAAAAAATAGTTGCTGAGATTTCTGGAGACTCGCAATTTTTGGAAGCTTGGCAACCCCTTTCAATGAAAGTGTTTCTCCCCAGTCACTGCTTAGGGCTACATCAAGAGGAAATAGAACATAGAGATAGAACGTGAAACTGCTTTATTGTGTCAAGTTTCAAGAAGCTAGTACAAACCGTGTTTGATTTAGAGTTCCAAATACATCTATCAGTATAGGAGAACACAGAGTGAAACGCCAAAATTCAAACTGTTACTGGAAACGAACGCTTCAACATAGAAGAACGAAATTTGGGGAATCAAGTGGGCTTAGTGTACTGATCATTACCTGAAAGTATCATCCAGTTTGGGTGAAAAAATAGTTGCTGTGATTTCTGGAGACTCGTAATTTTTGGAAGCTTGGCAACCCCTTTCAATGAAAGTGTTTCTCCCCAGTCACTGCTTAGGGCTACATCAAGAGGAAACAGAACATAGAGATAGAACGTGAAACTGCTTTAGTGTGTCAAGTTTCAAGAAGCTAGCACAAACCGTGTTTGATTTAGAGTTCCAAATACATCTATCAGTATAGGAGAAAACAGAGTGAAACGCCAAAATTCAAACTGTTACTGGAAACGAACGCTTCAACATAGAAGAACGAAATTTGGGGAACCAAGTGGGCTTAGTGTACTGATCATTACCTGAAAGTATCATCCAGTTTGGGTGAAAAAATAGTTGCTGAGATTACTGGAGACTCGTAATTTTTGGAAGCTTGGCAACCCTTTTCAATGTAAGTGTTTCTCCCCAGTCACTGCTTAGGGCTACATCAAGAGGAAACAGAACATAGAAATAGAACGTGAAACTGCTTTATTGTGTCAAGTTTCAAGAAGCTAGCACAAACCGTGTTTGATTTAGAGTTCCAAATACATCTACCAATATAGGAGAAAACAGAGTGAAACACCAAAATTGAAACTGTTACTGGAAACGAACGCTTCAACATAGAAGAACAAAATTTGGGGAACCAAGTGGGCTTAGTGTACTGATCATTACCTGAAAGTGTCATCCAGATTGGGTGAAAAAATAGTTGCTGAGATTTCTGGAGACTCGCAATTTTTGGAAGCTTGGCAACCCCTTTCAATGAAAGTGTTTCTCCCCAGTCACTGCTTAGGGCTACATCAAGAGGAAACAGAACATAGAGATAGAACGTGAAACTGCTTTAGTGTGTCAAGTTTCAAGAAGCTAGCACAAACCGTGTTTGATTTAGAGTTCCAAATACATCTATCAGTATAGGAGAAAACAGAGTGAAACGCCAAAATTCAAACTGTTACTGGAAACGAACGCTTCAACATAGAAGAACGAAATTTGGGGAACCAAGTGGGCTTAGAGTACTGATCATTACCTGAAAGAGCCATCCAGTTTGGGTGAAAAAATAGTTGCTGAGATTTCTGGAGACTCGCAATTTTTGGAAGCTTGGCAACCCCTTTCAATGAAAGTGTTTCTCCCCAGTCACTGCTTAGGGCTACATCAAGAGGAAATAGAACATAGAGATAGAACGTGAAACTGCTTTATTGTGTCAAGTTTCAAGAAGCTAGCACAAACCGTGTTTGATTTAGAGTTCCAAATACATCTATCAGTATAGGAGAACACAGAGTGAAACGCCAAAATTCAAACTGTTACTGGAAACGAACGCTTCAACATAGAAGAACGAAATTTGGGGAACCAAGTGGGCTTAGTGTACTGATCATTACCTGAAAGTGTCATCCAGTTTGGGTGAAAAAATAGTTGCTGAGATTTCTGGAGACTCGCAATTTTTGGAAGCTTGGCAACCCCTTTCAATGAAAGTGTTTCTCCCCAGTCACTGCTTAGGGTTACATCAAGAGGAAACAGAACATAGAGATAGAACGTGAAACTGCTTTAGTGTGTTAAGTTTCAAGAAGCTAGCAAAAAACCGTGTTTGATTTAGAGTTCCAAATACATCTATCAGTATAGGAGAAAACAGAGTGAAACGCCAAAATTCAAACTGTTACTGGAAACGAACGCTTCAACATAGAAGAACGAAATTTGGGGAACCAAGTGGGCTTAGTGTACTGATCATTACCTGAAAGTATCATCCAGTTTGGGTGAAAAAATAGTTGCTGAGATTTCTGGAGACACGCAATTTTTGGAAGCTTGGCAACCCCTTTCAATGAAAGTGTTTCTCCCCAGTCACTGCTTAGGGCTACATCAAGAGGAAACAGAACATAGAGATAGAACGTGAAACTGCTTTATTGTGTCAAGTTTCAAGAAGCTAGCACAAACCGTGTTTGATTTAGAGTTCCAAATACATCTATCAGTATAGGAGAAAACAGAGTGAAACGCCAAAATTCAAACTGTTACTGGAAACCAACACTTCAACATAGAAGAACGAAATTTGGGGAACCAAGTGGGCATAGTGTACTGATCATTACCTGAAAGTATCATCCAGTTTGGGTGAAAAAATAGTTGCTGAGATTTCTGGAGACTCGCAATTTTTGGAAGCTTGGCAACCCCTTTCAATGAAAGTGTTTCTCCCCAGTCACTGCTTAGGGCTACATCAAGAGGAAACAGAACATAGAGATAGAACGTGAAACTGCTTTATTGTGTCAAGTTTCAAGAAGCTAGCACAAACCGTGTTTGATTTAGAGTTCCAAATACATCTATCAGTATAGGAGAAAACAGAGTGAAACGCCAAAATTCAAACTGTTACTGGAAACGAACGCTTCAACATAGAAGAACGAAATTTGGGGAACCAAGTGGGCTTAGTGTACTGATCATTACCTGAAAGTATCATCCAGTTTGGGTGAAAAAATAGTTGCTGAGATTACTGGAGACTCGTAATTTTTGGAAGCTTGGCAACCCTTTTCAATGTAAGTGTTTCTCCCCAGTCACTGCTTAGGGCTACATCAAGAGGAAACAGAACATAGAGATAGAACGTGAAACTGCTTTAGTGTGTCAAGTTTCAAGAAGCTAGCACAAACCGTGTTTGATTTAGAGTTCCAAATACATCTATCAGTATAGGAGAAAACAGAGTGAAACGCCAAAATTCAAACTGTTACTGGAAACGAACGCTTCAACATAGAAGAACGAAATTTGGGGAAGCAAGTGGGCTTAGAGTACTGATCATTACCTGAAAGAGCCATCCAGTTTGGGTGAAAAAATAGTTGCTGAGATTTCTGGAGACTCGCAATTTTTGGAAGCTTGGCAACCCCTTTCAATGAAAGTGTTTCTCCCCAGTCACTGCTTAGGGCTACATCAAGAGGAAATAGAACATAGAGATAGAACGTGAAACTGCTTTATTGTGTCAAGTTTCAAGAAGCTAGTACAAACCGTGTTTGATTTAGAGTTCCAAATACATCTATCAGTATAGGAGAACACAGAGTGAAACGCCAAAATTCAAACTGTTACTGGAAACGAACGCTTCAACATAGAAGAACGAAATTTGGGGAACCAAGTGGGCTTAGTGTACTGATCATTACCTGAAAGTATCATCCAGTTTGGGCGAAAAAATAGTTGCTGTGATTTCTGGAGACTCGTAATTTTTGGAAGCTTGGCAACCCCTTTCAATGAAAGTGTTTCTCCCCAGTCACTGCTTAGGGCTACATCAAGAGGAAACAGAACATAGAGATAGAACGTGAAACTGCTTTATTGTGTCAAGTTTCAAGAAGCTAGCACAAACCGTGTTTGATTTAGAGTTCCAAATACATCTATCAGTATAGGAGAAAACAGAGTGAAACGCCAAAATTCAAACTGTTACTGGAAACGAACGCTTCAACATAGAAGAACGAAATTTGGGGAACCAAGTGGGCTTAGTGTACTGATCATTACCTGAAAGTATCATCCAGTTTGGGTGAAAAAATAGTTGCTGAGATTTCTGGAGACTCGCAATTTTTGGAAGCTTGGCAACCCCTTTCAATGAAAGTGTTTCTCCCCAGTCACTGCTTAGGGTTACATCAAGAGGAAACAGAACATAGAGATAGAACGTGAAACTGCTTTAGTGTGTCAAGTTTCAAGAAGCTAGCACAAACCGTGTTTGATTTAGAGTTCCAAATACATCTATCAGTATAGGAGAAAACAGAGTGAAACGCCAAAATTCAAACTGTTACTGGAAACGAACGCTTCAACATAGAAGAACGAAATTTGGGGAACCAAGTGGGCTTAGTGTACTGATCATTACCTGAAAGTATCATCCAGTTTGGGTGAAAAAATAGTTGCTGAGATTTCTGGAGACACGCAATTTTTGGAAGCTTGGCAACCCCTTTCAATGAAAGTGTTTCTCCCCAGTCACTGCTTAGGGCTACATCAAGAGGAAACAGAACATAGAGATAGAACGTGAAACTGCTTTATTGTGTCAAGTTTCAAGAAGCTAGCACAAACCGTGTTTGATTTAGAGTTCCAAATACATCTATCAGTATAGGAGAAAACAGAGTGAAACGCCAAAATTCAAACTGTTACTGGAAACCAACACTTCAACATAGAAGAACGAAATTTGGGGAACCAAGTGGGCATAGTGTACTGATCATTACCTGAAAGTATCATCCAGTTTGGGTGAAAAAATAGTTGCTGAGATTTCTGGAGACTCGCAATTTTTGGAAGCTTGGCAACCCCTTTCAATGAAAGTGTTTCTCCCCAGTCACTGCTTAGGGCTACATCAAGAGGCAACAGAACATAGAGATAGAACGTGAAACTGCTTTATTGTGTCAAGTTTCAAGAAGCTAGCACAAACCGTGTTTGATTTAGAGTTCCAAATACATCTATCAGTATAGGAGAAAACAGAGTGAAACGCCAAAATTCAAACTGTTACTGGAAACGAACGCTTCAACATAGAAGAACGAAATTTGGGGAACCAAGTGGGCTTAGTGTACTGATCATTACCTGAAAGTATCATCCAGTTTGGGTGAAAAAATAGTTGCTGAGATTACTGGAGACTCGTAATTTTTGGAAGCTTGGCAACCCTTTTCAATGTAAGTGTTTCTCCCCAGTCACTGCTTAGGGCTACATCAAGAGGAAACAGAACATAGAGATAGAACGTGAAACTGCTTTAGTGTGTCAAGTTTCAAGAAGCTAGCACAAACCGTGTTTGATTTAGAGTTCCAAATACATCTATCAGTATAGGAGAAAACAGAGTGAAACGCCAAAATTCAAACTGTTACTGGAAACGAACGCTTCAACATAGAAGAACGAAATTTGGGGAAGCAAGTGGGCTTAGAGTACTGATCATTACCTGAAAGAGCCATCCAGTTTGGGTGAAAAAATAGTTGCTGAGATTTCTGGAGACTCGCAATTTTTGGAAGCTTGGCAACCCCTTTCAATGAAAGTGTTTCTCCCCAGTCACTGCTTAGGGCTACATCAAGAGGAAATAGAACATAGAGATAGAACGTGAAACTGCTTTATTGTGTCAAGTTTCAAGAAGCTAGTACAAACCGTGTTTGATTTAGAGTTCCAAATACATCTATCAGTATAGGAGAACACAGAGTGAAACGCCAAAATTCAAACTGTTACTGGAAACGAACGCTTCAACATAGAAGAACGAAATTTGGGGAACCAAGTGGGCTTAGTGTACTGATCATTACCTGAAAGTATCATCCAGTTTGGGCGAAAAAATAGTTGCTGTGATTTCTGGAGACTCGTAATTTTTGGAAGCTTGGCAACCCCTTTCAATGAAAGTGTTTCTCCCCAGTCACTGCTTAGGGCTACATCAAGAGGAAACAGAACATAGAGATAGAACGTGAAACTGCTTTATTGTGTCAAGTTTCAAGAAGCTAGCACAAACCGTGTTTGATTTAGAGTTCCAAATACATCTATCAGTATAGGAGAAAACAGAGTGAAACGCCAAAATTCAAACTGTTACTGGAAACGAACGCTTCAACATAGAAGAACGAAATTTGGGGAACCAAGTGGGCTTAGTGTACTGATCATTACCTGAAAGTATCATCCAGTTTGGGTGAAAAAATAGTTGCTGAGATTACTGGAGACTCCTAATTTTTGGAAGCTTGGCAAGCCTTTTCAATGTAAGTGTTTCTCCCCAGTCACTGCTTAGGACTACATCAAGAGGAAACAGAACATAGAGATAGAACGTGAAACTGCTTTAGTGTGTCAAGTTTCAAGAAGCTAGCACAAACCGTGTTTGATTTAGAGTTCCAAATACATCTATCAGTATAGGAGAAAACAGAGTGAAACGCCAAAATTCAAACTGTTACTGGAAACGAACGCTTCAACATAGAAGAACGAAATTTGGGGAACCAAGTGGGCTTAGTGTACTGATCATTACCTGAAAGTATCATCCAGTTTGGGTGAAAAAATAGTTGCTGAGATTTCTGGAGACTCGTAATATTTGGAAGCTTGGCAACCCCTTTCAATGAAAGTGTTTCTCCCCAGTCACTGCTTAGGGCTACATCAAGAGGAAACAGAACATAGAAATAGAACGTGAAACTGCTTTATTGTGTCAAGTTTCAAGAAGCTAGCACAAACCGTGTTTGATTTAGAGTTCCAAATACATCTACCAATATAGGAGAAAACAGAGTGAAACACCAAAATTGAAACTGTTACTGGAAACGAACGCTTCAACATAGAAGAACAAAATTTGGGGAACCAAGTGGGCTTAGTGTACTGATCATTACCTGAAAGTGTCATCCAGTTTGGGTGAAAAAATAGTTGCTGAGATTTCTGGAGACTCGCAATTTTTGGAAGCTTGGCAACCCCTTTCAATGAAAGTATTTCTCCCCAGTCACTGCTTAGGGCTACATCAAGAGGAAACAGAACATAGAGATAGAACGTGAAACTGCTTTATTGTGTCAAGTTTCAAGAAGCTAGCACAAACCGTGTTTGATTTAGAGTTCCAAATACATCTATCAGTATAGGAGAAAACAGAGTGAAACGCCAAAATTCAAACTGTTACTGGAAACGAACGCTTCAACATAGAAGAACGAAATTTGGGGAACCAAGTGGGCTTAGTGTACTGATCATTACCTGAAAGTATCATCCAGTTTGGGTGAAAAAATTGTTGCTGTGATTTCTGGAGACTCGTAATTTTTGGAAGCTTGGCAACCCCTTTCAATGAAAGTGTTTCTCCCCAGTCACTGCTTAGGGCTACATCAAGAGGAAACAGAACATAGAAATAGAACGTGAAACTGCTTTATTGTGTCAAGTTTCAAGAAGCTAGCACAAACCGTGTTTGATTTAGAGTTCCAAATACATCTACCAATATAGGAGAAAACAGAGTGAAACACCAAAATTGAAACTGTTACTGGAAACGAACGCTTCAACATAGAAGAACAAAATTTGGGGAACCAAGTGGGCTTAGTGTACTGATCATTACCTGAAAGTGTCATCCAGATTGGGTGAAAAAATAGTTGCTGAGATTTCTGGAGACTCGCAATTTTTGGAAGCTTGGCAACCCCTTTCAATGAAAGTGTTTCTCCCCAGTCACTGCTTAGGGCTACATCAAGAGGAAACAGAACATAGAGATAGAACGTGAAACTGCTTTAGTGTGTCAAGTTTCAAGAAGCTAGCACAAACCGTGTTTGATTTAGAGTTCCAAATACATCTATCAGTATAGGAGAAAACAGAGTGAAACGCCAAAATTCAAACTGTTACTGGAAACGAACGCTTCAACATAGAAGAACGAAATTTGGGGAACCAAGTGGGCTTAGAGTACTGATCATTACCTGAAAGAGCCATCCAGTTTGGGTGAAAAAATAGTTGCTGAGATTTCTGGAGACTCGCAATTTTTGGAAGCTTGGCAACCCCTTTCAATGAAAGTGTTTCTCCCCAGTCACTGCTTAGGGCTACATCAAGAGGAAATAGAACATAGAGATAGAACGTGAAACTGCTTTATTGTGTCAAGTTTCAAGAAGCTAGCACAAACCGTGTTTGATTTAGAGTTCCAAATACATCTATCAGTATAGGAGAACACAGAGTGAAACGCCAAAATTCAAACTGTTACTGGAAACGAACGCTTCAACATAGAAGAACGAAATTTGGGGAACCAAGTGGGCTTAGTGTACTGATCATTACCTGAAAGTGTCATCCAGTTTGGGTGAAAAAATAGTTGCTGAGATTTCTGGAGACTCGCAATTTTTGGAAGCTTGGCAACCCCTTTCAATGAAAGTGTTTCTCCCCAGTCACTGCTTAGGGTTACATCAAGAGGAAACAGAACATAGAGATAGAACGTGAAACTGCTTTAGTGTGTCAAGTTTCAAGAAGCTAGCACAAACCGTGTTTGATTTAGAGTTCCAAATACATCTATCAGTATAGGAGAAAACAGAGTGAAACGCCAAAATTCAAACTGTTACTGGAAACGAACGCTTCAACATAGAAGAACGAAATTTGGGGAACCAAGTGGGCTTAGTGTACTGATCATTACCTGAAAGTATCATCCAGTTTGGGTGAAAAAATAGTTGCTGAGATTTCTGGAGACACGCAATTTTTGGAAGCTTGGCAACCCCTTTCAATGAAAGTGTTTCTCCCCAGTCACTGCTTAGGGCTACATCAAGAGGAAACAGAACATAGAGATAGAACGTGAAACTGCTTTATTGTGTCAAGTTTCAAGAAGCTAGCACAAACCGTGTTTGATTTAGAGTTCCAAATACATCTATCAGTATAGGAGAAAACAGAGTGAAACGCCAAAATTCAAACTGTTACTGGAAACCAACACTTCAACATAGAAGAACGAAATTTGGGGAACCAAGTGGGCATAGTGTACTGATCATTACCTGAAAGTATCATCCAGTTTGGGTGAAAAAATAGTTGCTGAGATTTCTGGAGACTCGCAATTTTTGGAAGCTTGGCAACCCCTTTCAATGAAAGTGTTTCTCCCCAGTCACTGCTTAGGGCTACATCAAGAGGAAACAGAACATAGAGATAGAACGTGAAACTGCTTTATTGTGTCAAGTTTCAAGAAGCTAGCACAAACCGTGTTTGATTTAGAGTTCCAAATACATCTATCAGTATAGGAGAAAACAGAGTGAAACGCCAAAATTCAAACTGTTACTGGAAACGAACGCTTCAACATAGAAGAACGAAATTTGGGGAACCAAGTGGGCTTAGTGTACTGATCATTACCTGAAAGTATCATCCAGTTTGGGTGAAAAAATAGTTGCTGAGATTACTGGAGACTCGTAATTTTTGGAAGCTTGGCAACCCTTTTCAATGTAAGTGTTTCTCCCCAGTCACTGCTTAGGGCTACATCAAGAGGAAACAGAACATAGAGATAGAACGTGAAACTGCTTTAGTGTGTCAAGTTTCAAGAAGCTAGCACAAACCGTGTTTGATTTAGAGTTCCAAATACATCTATCAGTATAGGAGAAAACAGAGTGAAACGCCAAAATTCAAACTGTTACTGGAAACGAACGCTTCAACATAGAAGAACGAAATTTGGGGAAGCAAGTGGGCTTAGAGTACTGATCATTACCTGAAAGAGCCATCCAGTTTGGGTGAAAAAATAGTTGCTGAGATTTCTGGAGACTCGCAATTTTTGGAAGCTTGGCAACCCCTTTCAATGAAAGTGTTTCTCCCCAGTCACTGCTTAGGGCTACATCAAGAGGAAATAGAACATAGAGATAGAACGTGAAACTGCTTTATTGTGTCAAGTTTCAAGAAGCTAGTACAAACCGTGTTTGATTTAGAGTTCCAAATACATCTATCAGTATAGGAGAACACAGAGTGAAACGCCAAAATTCAAACTGTTACTGGAAACGAACGCTTCAACATAGAAGAACGAAATTTGGGGAACCAAGTGGGCTTAGTGTACTGATCATTACCTGAAAGTATCATCCAGTTTGGGCGAAAAAATAGTTGCTGTGATTTCTGGAGACTCGTAATTTTTGGAAGCTTGGCAACCCCTTTCAATGAAAGTGTTTCTCCCCAGTCACTGCTTAGGGCTACATCAAGAGGAAACAGAACATAGAGATAGAACGTGAAACTGCTTTATTGTGTCAAGTTTCAAGAAGCTAGCACAAACCGTGTTTGATTTAGAGTTCCAAATACATCTATCAGTATAGGAGAAAACAGAGTGAAACGCCAAAATTCAAACTGTTACTGGAAACGAACGCTTCAACATAGAAGAACGAAATTTGGGGAACCAAGTGGGCTTAGTGTACTGATCATTACCTGAAAGTATCATCCAGTTTGGGTGAAAAAATAGTTGCTGAGATTACTGGAGACTCCTAATTTTTGGAAGCTTGGCAAGCCTTTTCAATGTAAGTGTTTCTCCCCAGTCACTGCTTAGGACTACATCAAGAGGAAACAGAACATAGAGATAGAACGTGAAACTGCTTTAGTGTGTCAAGTTTCAAGAAGCTAGCACAAACCGTGTTTGATTTAGAGTTCCAAATACATCTATCAGTATAGGAGAAAACAGAGTGAAACGCCAAAATTCAAACTGTTACTGGAAACGAACGCTTCAACATAGAAGAACGAAATTTGGGGAACCAAGTGGGCTTAGTGTACTGATCATTACCTGAAAGTATCATCCAGTTTGGGTGAAAAAATAGTTGCTGAGATTTCTGGAGACTCGTAATATTTGGAAGCTTGGCAACCCCTTTCAATGAAAGTGTTTCTCCCCAGTCACTGCTTAGGGCTACATCAAGAGGAAACAGAACATAGAAATAGAACGTGAAACTGCTTTATTGTGTCAAGTTTCAAGAAGCTAGCACAAACCGTGTTTGATTTAGAGTTCCAAATACATCTACCAATATAGGAGAAAACAGAGTGAAACACCAAAATTGAAACTGTTACTGGAAACGAACGCTTCAACATAGAAGAACAAAATTTGGGGAACCAAGTGGGCTTAGTGTACTGATCATTACCTGAAAGTGTCATCCAGTTTGGGTGAAAAAATAGTTGCTGAGATTTCTGGAGACTCGCAATTTTTGGAAGCTTGGCAACCCCTTTCAATGAAAGTATTTCTCCCCAGTCACTGCTTAGGGCTACATCAAGAGGAAACAGAACATAGAGATAGAACGTGAAACTGCTTTATTGTGTCAAGTTTCAAGAAGCTAGCACAAACCGTGTTTGATTTAGAGTTCCAAATACATCTATCAGTATAGGAGAAAACAGAGTGAAACGCCAAAATTCAAACTGTTACTGGAAACGAACGCTTCAACATAGAAGAACGAAATTTGGGGAACCAAGTGGGCTTAGTGTACTGATCATTACCTGAAAGTATCATCCAGTTTGGGTGAAAAAATAGTTGCTGTGATTTCTGGAGACTCGTAATTTTTGGAAGCTTGGCAACCCCTTTCAATGAAAGTGTTTCTCCCCAGTCACTGCTTAGGGCTACATCAAGAGGAAACAGAACATAGAAATAGAACGTGAAACTGCTTTATTGTGTCAAGTTTCAAGAAGCTAGCACAAACCGTGTTTGATTTAGAGTTCCAAATACATCTACCAATATAGGAGAAAACAGAGTGAAACACCAAAATTGAAACTGTTACTGGAAACGAACGCTTCAACATAGAAGAACAAAATTTGGGGAACCAAGTGGGCTTAGTGTACTGATCATTACCTGAAAGTGTCATCCAGATTGGGTGAAAAAATAGTTGCTGAGATTTCTGGAGACTCGCAATTTTTGGAAGCTTGGCAACCCCTTTCAATGAAAGTGTTTCTCCCCAGTCACTGCTTAGGGCTACATCAAGAGGAAACAGAACATAGAGATAGAACGTGAAACTGCTTTAGTGTGTCAAGTTTCAAGAAGCTAGCACAAACCGTGTTTGATTTAGAGTTCCAAATACATCTATCAGTATAGGAGAAAACAGAGTGAAACGCCAAAATTCAAACTGTTACTGGAAACGAACGCTTCAACATAGAAGAACGAAATTTGGGGAACCAAGTGGGCTTAGAGTACTGATCATTACCTGAAAGAGCCATCCAGTTTGGGTGAAAAAATAGTTGCTGAGATTTCTGGAGACTCGCAATTTTTGGAAGCTTGGCAACCCCTTTCAATGAAAGTGTTTCTCCCCAGTCACTGCTTAGGGCTACATCAAGAGGAAATAGAACATAGAGATAGAACGTGAAACTGCTTTATTGTGTCAAGTTTCAAGAAGCTAGCACAAACCGTGTTTGATTTAGAGTTCCAAATACATCTATCAGTATAGGAGAACACAGAGTGAAACGCCAAAATTCAAACTGTTACTGGAAACGAACGCTTCAACATAGAAGAACGAAATTTGGGGAACCAAGTGGGCTTAGTGTACTGATCATTACCTGAAAGTGTCATCCAGTTTGGGTGAAAAAATAGTTGCTGAGATTTCTGGAGACTCGCAATTTTTGGAAGCTTGGCAACCCCTTTCAATGAAAGTGTTTCTCCCCAGTCACTGCTTAGGGTTACATCAAGAGGAAACAGAACATAGAGATAGAACGTGAAACTGCTTTAGTGTGTCAAGTTTCAAGAAGCTAGCACAAACCGTGTTTGATTTAGAGTTCCAAATACATCTATCAGTATAGGAGAAAACAGAGTGAAACGCCAAAATTCAAACTGTTACTGGAAACGAACGCTTCAACATAGAAGAACGAAATTTGGGGAACCAAGTGGGCTTAGTGTACTGATCATTACCTGAAAGTATCATCCAGTTTGGGTGAAAAAATAGTTGCTGAGATTTCTGGAGACACGCAATTTTTGGAAGCTTGGCAACCCCTTTCAATGAAAGTGTTTCTCCCCAGTCACTGCTTAGGGCTACATCAAGAGGAAACAGAACATAGAGATAGAACGTGAAACTGCTTTAGTGTGTCAAGTTTCAAGAAGCTAGCACAAACCGTGTTTGATTTAGAGTTCCAAATACATCTATCAGTATAGGAGAAAACAGAGTGAAACGCCAAAATTCAAACTGTTACTGGAAACGAACGCTTCAACATAGAAGAACGAAATTTGGGGAACCAAGTGGGCTTAGTGTACTGATCATTACCTGAAAGTATCATCCAGTTTGGGTGAAAAAATAGTTGCTGAGATTACTGGAGACTCGTAATTTTTGGAAGCTTGGAAACCCCTTTCAATGTAAGTGTTTCTCCCCAGTCACTGCTTAGGACTACATCAAGAGGAAACAGAACATAGAGATAGAACGTGAAACTGCTTTAGTGTGTCAAGTTTCAAGAAGCTAGCACAAACCGTGTTTGATTTAGAGTTCCAAATACATCTATCAGTATAGGAGAAAACAGAGTGAAACGCCAAAATTCAAACTGTTACTGGAAACGAACGCTTCAAATTAGAAGAACGAAATTTGGGGAACCAAGTGGGCTTAGTGTACTGATCATTACCTGAAAGTATCATCCAGTTTGGGTGAAAAAATAGTTGCTGAGATTTCTGGAGACTCGTAATATTTGGAAGCTTGGCAACCCCTTTCAATGAAAGTGTTTCTCCCCAGTCACTGCTTAGGGCTACATCAAGAGGAAACAGAACATAGAAATAGAACGTGAAACTGGTTTATTGTGTCAAGTTTCAAGAAGCTAGCACAAACCGTGTTTGATTTAGAGTTCCAAATACATCTACCAATATAGGAGAAAACAGAGTGAAACACCAAAATTGAAACTGTTACTGGAAACGAACGCTTCAACATAGAAGAACAAAATTTGGGGAACCAAGTGGGCTTAGTGTACTGATCATTACCTGAAAGTGTCATCCAGTTTGGGTGAAAAAATAGTTGCTGAGATTTCTGGAGACTCGCAATTTTTGGAAGCTTGGCAACCCCTTTCAATGAAAGTGTTTCTCCCCAGTCACTGCTTAGGGCTACATCAAGAGGAAACAGAACATAGAGATAGAACGTGAAACTGCTTTAGTGTGTCAAGTTTCAAGAAGCTAGCACAAACCGTGTTTGATTTAGAGTTCCAAATACATCTATCAGTATAGGAGAAAACAGAGTGAAACGCCAAAATTCAAACTGTTACTGGAAACGAACGCTTCAACATAGAAGAACGAAATTTGGGGAACCAAGTGGGCTTAGAGTACTGATCATTACCTGAAAGAGCCATCCAGTTTGGGTGAAAAAATAGTTGCTGAGATTTCTGGAGACTCGCAATTTTTGGAAGCTTGGCAACCCCTTTCAATGAAAGTGTTTCTCCCCAGTCACTGCTTAGGGCTACATCAAGAGGAAATAGAACATAGAGATAGAACGTGAAACTGCTTTATTGTGTCAAGTTTCAAGAAGCTAGTACAAACCGTGTTTGATTTAGAGTTCCAAATACATCTATCAGTATAGGAGAACACAGAGTGAAACGCCAAAATTCAAACTGTTACTGGAAACGAACGCTTCAACATAGAAGAACGAAATTTGGGGAATCAAGTGGGCTTAGTGTACTGATCATTACCTGAAAGTATCATCCAGTTTGGGTGAAAAAATAGTTGCTGTGATTTCTGGAGACTCGTAATTTTTGGAAGCTTGGCAACCCCTTTCAATGAAAGTGTTTCTCCCCAGTCACTGCTTAGGGCTACATCAAGAGGAAACAGAACATAGAGATAGAACGTGAAACTGCTTTAGTGTGTCAAGTTTCAAGAAGCTAGCACAAACCGTGTTTGATTTAGAGTTCCAAATACATCTATCAGTATAGGAGAAAACAGAGTGAAACGCCAAAATTCAAACTGTTACTGGAAACGAACGCTTCAACATAGAAGAACGAAATTTGGGGAACCAAGTGGGCTTAGTGTACTGATCATTACCTGAAAGTATCATCCAGTTTGGGTGAAAAAATAGTTGCTGAGATTACTGGAGACTCGTAATTTTTGGAAGCTTGGCAACCCTTTTCAATGTAAGTGTTTCTCCCCAGTCACTGCTTAGGACTACATCAAGGGGAAACAGAACATAGAGATAGAACGTGAAACTGCTTTAGTGTGTCAAGTTTCAAGAAGCTAGCACAAACCGTGTTTGATTTAGAGTTCCAAATACATCTATCAGTATAGGAGAAAACAGAGTGAAACGCCAAAATTCAAACTGTTACTGGAAACGAACGCTTCAACATAGAAGAACGAAATTTGGGGAACCAAGTGGGCTTAGTGTACTGATCATTACCTGAAAGTATCATCCAGTTTGGGTGAAAAAATAGTTGCTGAGATTTCTGGAGACTCGTAATATTTGGAAGCTTGGCAACCCCTTTCAATGAAAGTGTTTCTCCCCAGTCACTGCTTAGGGCTACATCAAGAGGAAACAGAACATAGAAATAGAACGTGAAACTGCTTTATTGTGTCAAGTTTCAAGAAGCTAGCACAAACAGTGTTTGATTTAGAGTTCCAAATACATCTACCAATATAGGAGAAAACAGAGTGAAACACCAAAATTGAAACTGTTACTGGAAACGAACGCTTCAACATAGAAGAACAAAATTTGGGGAACCAATTGGGCTTAGTGTACTGATCATTACCTGAAAGTGTCATCCAGTTTGGGTGAAAAAATAGTTGCTGAGATTTCTGGAGACTCGCAATTTTTGGAAGCTTGGCAACCCCTTTCAATGAAAGTGTTTCTCCCCAGTCACTGCTTAGGGCTACATCAAGAGGAAACAGAACATAGAGATAGAACGTGAAACTGCTTTAGTGTGTCAAGTTTCAAGAAGCTAGCACAAACCGTGTTTGATTTAGAGTTCCAAATACATCTATCAGTATAGGAGAAAACAGAGTGAAACGCCAAAATTCAAACTGTTACTGGAAACGAACGCTTCAACATAGAAGAACGAAATTTGGGGAACCAAGTGGGCTTAGTGTACTGATCATTACCTGAAAGTATCATCCAGTTTGGGTGAAAAAATAGTTGCTGTGATTTCTGGAGACTCGTAATTTTTGGAAGCTTGGCAACCCCTTTCAATGAAAGTGTTTCTCCCCAGTCACTGCTTAGGGCTACATCAAGAGGAAACAGAACATAGAGATAGAACGTGAAACTGCTTTAGTGTGTCAAGTTTCAAGAAGCTAGCACAAACCGTGTTTGATTTAGAGTTCCAAATACATCTATCAGTATAGGAGAAAACAGAGTGAAACGCCAAAATTCAAACTGTTACTGGAAACGAACGATTCAACATAGAAGAACGAAATTTGGGGAACCAAGTGGGCTTAGTGTACTGATCATTACCTGAAAGTGTCATCCAGTTTGGGTGAAAAAATAGTTGCTGAGATTTCTGGAGACTCGCAATTTTTGGAAGCTTGGCAACCCCTTTCAATGAAAGTGTTTCTCCCCAGTCACTGCTTAGGGCTACATCAAGAGGAAACAGAACATAGAGATAGAACGTGAAACTGCTTTAGTGTGTCAAGTTTCAAGAAGCTAGCACAAACCGTGTTTGATTTAGAGTTCCAAATACATCTATCAGTATAGGAGAAAACAGAGTGAAACGCCAAAATTCAAACTGTTACTGGAAACGAACGCTTCAACATAGAAGAACGAAATTTGGGGAACCAAGTGGGCTTAGTGTACTGATCATTACCTGAAAGTATCATCCAGTTTGGGTGAAAAAATAGTTGCTGAGATTTCTGGAGACTCGTAATATTTGGAAGCTTGGCAACCCCTTTCAATGAAAGTGTTTCTCCCCAGTCACTGCTTAGGGCTACATCAAGAGGAAACAGAACATAGAAATAGAACGTGAAACTGCTTTATTGTGTCAAGTTTCAAGAAGCTAGCACAAACCGTGTTTGATTTAGAGTTCCAAATACATCTACCAATATAGGAGAAAACAGAGTGAAACACCAAAATTGAAACTGTTACTGGAAACGAACGCTTCAACATAGAAGAACAAAATTTGGGGAACCAAGTGGGCTTAGTGTACTGATCATTACCTGAAAGTGTCATCCAGATTGGGTGAAAAAATAGTTGCTGAGATTTCTGGAGACTCGCAATTTTTGGAAGCTTGGCAACCCCTTTCAATGAAAGTGTTTCTCCCCAGTCACTGCTTAGGGCTACATCAAGAGGAAACAGAACATAGAGATAGAACGTGAAACTGCTTTAGTGTGTCAAGTTTCAAGAAGCTAGCACAAACCGTGTTTGATTTAGAGTTCCAAATACATCTATCAGTATAGGAGAAAACAGAGTGAAACGCCAAAATTCAAACTGTTACTGGAAACGAACGCTTCAACATAGAAGAACGAAATTTGGGGAACCAAGTGGGCTTAGAGTACTGATCATTACCTGAAAGAGCCATCCAGTTTGGGTGAAAAAATAGTTGCTGAGATTTCTGGAGACTCGCAATTTTTGGAAGCTTGGCAACCCCTTTCAATGAAAGTGTTTCTCCCCAGTCACTGCTTAGGGCTACATCAAGAGGAAATAGAACATAGAGATAGAACGTGAAACTGCTTTATTGTGTCAAGTTTCAAGAAGCTAGCACAAACCGTGTTTGATTTAGAGTTCCAAATACATCTATCAGTATAGGAGAACACAGAGTGAAACGCCAAAATTCAAACTGTTACTGGAAACGAACGCTTCAACATAGAAGAACGAAATTTGGGGAACCAAGTGGGCTTAGTGTACTGATCATTACCTGAAAGTGTCATCCAGTTTGGGTGAAAAAATAGTTGCTGAGATTTCTGGAGACTCGCAATTTTTGGAAGCTTGGCAACCCCTTTCAATGAAAGTGTTTCTCCCCAGTCACTGCTTAGGGTTACATCAAGAGGAAACAGAACATAGAGATAGAACGTGAAACTGCTTTATTGTGTCAAGTTTCAAGAAGCTAGCACAAACCGTGTTTGATTTAGAGTTCCAAATACATCTATCAGTATAGGAGAAAACAGAGTGAAACGCCAAAATTCAAACTGTTACTGGAAACGAACGCTTCAACATAGAAGAACGAAATTTGGGGAACCAAGTGGGCTTAGTGTACTGATCATTACCTGAAAGTATCATCCAGTTTGGGTGAAAAAATAGTTGCTGAGATTTCTGGAGACACGCAATTTTTGGAAGCTTGGCAACCCCTTTCAATGAAAGTGTTTCTCCCCAGTCACTGCTTAGGGCTACATCAAGAGGAAACAGAACATAGAGATAGAACGTGAAACTGCTTTAGTGTGTCAAGTTTCAAGAAGCTAGCACAAACCGTGTTTGATTTAGAGTTCCAAATACATCTATCAGTATAGGAGAAAACAGAGTGAAACGCCAAAATTCAAACTGTTACTGGAAACGAACGCTTCAACATAGAAGAACGAAATTTGGGGAACCAAGTGGGCTTAGTGTACTGATCATTACCTGAAAGTATCATCCAGTTTGGGTGAAAAAATAGTTGCTGAGATTACTGGAGACTCGTAATTTTTGGAAGCTTGGCAACCCCTTTCAATGTAAGTGTTTCTCCCCAGTCACTGCTTAGGACTACATCAAGAGGAAACAGAACATAGAGATAGAACGTGAAACTGCTTTAGTGTGTCAAGTTTCAAGAAGCTAGCACAAACCGTGTTTGATTTAGAGTTCCAAATACATCTATCAGTATAGGAGAAAACAGAGTGAAACGCCAAAATTCAAACTGTTACTGGAAACGAACGCTTCAACATAGAAGAACGAAATTTGGGGAACCAAGTGGGCTTAGTGTACTGATCATTACCTGAAAGTATCATCCAGTTTGGGTGAAAAAATAGTTGCTGAGATTTCTGGAGACTCGTAATATTTGGAAGCTTGGCAACCCCTTTCAATGAAAGTGTTTCTCCCCAGTCACTGCTTAGGGCTACATCAAGAGGAAACAGAACATAGAAATAGAATGTGAAACTGCTTTATTGTGTCAAGTTTCAAGAAGCTACCACAAACCGTGTTTGATTTAGAGTTCCAAATACATCTACCAATATAGGAGAAAACAGAGTGAAACACCAAAATTGAAACTGTTACTGGAAACGAACGCTTCAACATAGAAGAACAAAATTTGGGGAACCAAGTGGGCTTAGTGTACTGATCATTACCTGAAAGTGTCATCCAGTTTGGGTGAAAAAATAGTTGCTGAGATTTCTGGAGACTCGCAATTTTTGGAAGCTTGGCAACCCCTTTCAATGAAAGTGTTTCTCCCCAGTCACTGCTTAGGGCTACATCAAGAGGAAACAGAACATAGAGATAGAACGTGAAACTGCTTTAGTGTGTCAAGTTTCAAGAAGCTAGCACAAACCGTGTTTGATTTAGAGTTCCAAATACATCTATCAGTATAGGAGAAAACAGAGTGAAACGCCAAAATTCAAACTGTTACTGGAAACGAACGCTTCAACATAGAAGAACGAAATTTGGGGAACCAAGTGGGCTTAGAGTACTGATCATTACCTGAAAGAGCCATCCAGTTTGGGTGAAAAAATAGTTGCTGAGATTTCTGGAGACTCGCAATTTTTGGAAGCTTGGCAACCCCTTTCAATGAAAGTGTTTCTCCCCAGTCACTGCTTAGGGCTACATCAAGAGGAAATAGAACATAGAGATAGAACGTGAAACTGCTTTATTGTGTCAAGTTTCAAGAAGCTAGCACAAACCGTGTTTGATTTAGAGTTCCAAATACATCTATCAGTATAGGAGAACACAGAGTGGAACGCCAAAATTCAAACTGTTACTGGAAACGAACGCTTCAACATAGAAGAACGAAATTTGGGGAACCAAGTGGGCTTAGTGTACTGATCATTACCTGAAAGTGTCATCCAGTTTGGGTGAAAAAATAGTTGCTGAGATTTCTGGAGACTCGCAATTTTTGGAAGCTTGGCAACCCCTTTCAATGAAAGTGTTTCTCCCCAGTCACTGCTTAGGGTTACATCAAGAGGAAACAGAAAATAGAGATAGAACGTGAAACTGCTTTATTGTGTCAAGTTTCAAGAAGCTAGCACAAACCGTGTTTGATTTAGAGTTCCAAATACATCTATCAGTATAGGAGAAAACAGAGTGAAACGCCAAAATTCAAACTGTTACTGGAAACGAACGCTTCAACATAGAAGAACGAAATTTGGGGAACCAAGTGGGCTTAGTGTACTGATCATTACCTGAAAGTATCATCCAGTTTGGGTGAAAAAATAGTTGCTGAGATTTCTGGAGACACGCAATTTTTGGAAGCTTGGCAACCCCTTTCAATGAAAGTGTTTCTCCCCAGTCACTGCTTAGGGCTACATCAAGAGGAAACAGAACATAGAGATAGAACGTGAAACTGCTTTAGTGTGTCAAGTTTCAAGAAGCTAGCACAAACCGTGTTTGATTTAGAGTTCCAAATACATCTATCAGTATAGGAGAAAACAGAGTGAAACGCCAAAATTCAAACTGTTACTGGAAACGAACGCTTCAACATAGAAGAACGAAATTTGGGGAACCAAGTGGGCTTAGTGTACTGATCATTACCTGAAAGTATCATCCAGTTTGGGTGAAAAAATAGTTGCTGAGATTACTGGAGACTCGTAATTTTTGGAAGCTTGGCAACCCCTTTCAATGTAAGTGTTTCTCCCCAGTCACTGCTTAGGACTACATCAAGAGGAAACAGAACATAGAGATAGAACGTGAAACTGCTTTAGTGTGTCAAGTTTCAAGAAGCTAGCACAAACCGTGTTTGATTTAGAGTTCCAAATACATCTATCAGTATAGGAGAAAACAGAGTGAAACGCCAAAATTCAAACTGTTACTGGAAACGAACGCTTCAACATAGAAGAACGAAATTTGGGGAACCAAGTGGGCTTAGTGTACTGATCATTACCTGAAAGTATCATCCAGTTTGGGTGAAAAAATAGTTGCTGAGATTTCTGGAGACTCGTAATATTTGGAAGCTTGGCAACCCCTTTCAATGAAAGTGTTTCTCCCCAGTCACTGCTTAGGGCTACATCAAGAGGAAACAGAACATAGAAATAGAACGTGAAACTGCTTTATTGTGTCAAGTTTCAAGAAGCTACCACAAACCGTGTTTGATTTAGAGTTCCAAATACATCTACCAATATAGGAGAAAACAGAGTGAAACACCAAAATTGAAACTGTTACTGGAAATGAACGCTTCAACATAGAAGAACAAAATTTGGGGAACCAAGTGGGCTTAGTGTACTGATCATTACCTGAAAGTGTCATCCAGTTTGGGTGAAAAAATAGTTGCTGAGATTTCTGGAGACTCGCAATTTTTGGAAGCTTGGCAACCCCTTTCATTGAAAGTGTTTCTCCCCAGTCACTGCTTAGGGTTACATCAAGAGGAAACAGAACATAGAGATAGAACGTGAAACTGCTTTAGTGTGTCAAGTTTCAAGAAGCTAGCACAAACCGTGTTTGATTTAGAGTTCCAAATACATCTATCAGTATAGGAGAAAACAGAGTGAAACGCCAAAATTCAAACTGTTACTGGAAACGAACGCTTCAACATAGAAGAACGAAATTTGGGGAACCAAGTGGGCTTAGAGTACTGATCATTACCTGAAAGAGCCATCCAGTTTGGGTGAAAAAATAGTTGCTGAGATTTCTGGAGACTCGCAATTTTTGGAAGCTTGGCAACCCCTTTCAATGAAAGTGTTTCTCCCCAGTCACTGCTTAGGGCTACATCAAGAGGAAACAGAACATAGAGATAGAACGTGAAACTGCTTTATTGTGTCAAGTTTCAAGAAACTAGCACAAACCGTGTTTGATTTAGAGTTCCAAATACATCTATCAGTATAGGAGAACACAGAGTGAAACGCCAAAATTCAAACTGTTACTGGAAACGAACGATTCAACATAGAAGAACGAAATTTGGGGAACCAAGTGGGCTTAGTGTACTGATCATTACCTGAAAGTGTCATCCAGTTTGGGTGATAAAATAGTTGCTGAGATTTCTGGAGACTCGCAATTTTTGGAAGCTTGGCAACCCCTTTCAATGAAAGTGTTTCTCCCCAGTCACTGCTTAGGGTTACATCAAGAGGAAACAGAACATAGAGATAGAACGTGAAACTGCTTTAGTGTGTCAAGTTTCAAGAAGCTAGCACAAACCGTGTTTGATTTAGAGTTCCAAATACATCTATCAGTATAGGAGAAAACAGAGTGAAACGCCAAAATTCAAACTGTTACTGGAAACGAACGCTTCAACATAGAAGAACGAAATTTGGGGAACCAAGTGGGCTTAGTGTACTGATCATTACCTGAAAGTGTCATCCAGTTTGGGTGAAAAAATAGTTGCTGAGATTTCTGGAGACTCGCAATTTTTGGAAGCTTGGCAACCCCTTTCAATGAAAGTGTTTCTCCCCAGTCACTGCTTAGGGCTACATCAAGAGGAAACAGAACATAGAGATAGAACGTGAAACTGCTTTAGTGTGTCAAGTTTCAAGAAGCTAGCACAAACCGTGTTTGATTTAGAGTTCCAAATACATCTATCAGTATAGGAGAAAACAGAGTGAAACGCCAAAATTCAAACTGTTACTGGAAACGAACGCTTCAACATAGAAGAACGAAATTTGGGGAAGCAAGTGGGCTTAGAGTACTGATCATTACCTGAAAGAGCCATCCAGTTTGGGTGAAAAAATAGTTGCTGAGATTTCTGGAGACTCGCAATTTTTGGAAGCTTGGCAACCCCTTTCAATGAAAGTGTTTCTCCCCAGTCACTGCTTAGGGCTACATCAAGAGGAAATAGAACATAGAGATAGAACGTGAAACTGCTTTATTGTGTCAAGTTTCAAGAAGCTAGCACAAACCGTGTTTGATTTAGAGTTCCAAATACATCTATCAGTATAGGAGAACACAGAGTGAAACGCCAAAATTCAAACTGTTACTGGAAACGAACGCTTCAACATAGAAGAACGAAATTTGGGGAACCAAGTGGGCTTAGTGTACTGATCATTACCTGAAAGTGTCATCCAGTTTGGGTGAAAAAATAGTTGCTGAGATTTCTGGAGACTCGCAATTTTTGGAAGCTTGGCAACCCCTTTCAATGAAAGTGTTTCTCCCCAGTCACTGCTTAGGGTTACATCAAGAGGAAACAGAACATAGAGATAGAACGTGAAACTGCTTTAGTGTGTCAAGTTTCAAGAAGCTAGCACAAACCGTGTTTGATTTAGAGTTCCAAATACATCTATCAGTATAGGAGAAAACAGAGTGAAACGCCAAAATTCAAACTGTTACTGGAAACGAACGCTTCAACATAGAAGAACGAAATTTGGGGAACCAAGTGGGCTTAGTGTACTGATCATTACCTGAAAGTATCATCCAGTTTGGGTGAAAAAATAGTTGCTGAGATTTCTGGAGACACGCAATTTTTGGAAGCTTGGCAACCCCTTTCAATGAAAGTGTTTCTCCCCAGTCACTGCTTAGGGCTACATCAAGAGGAAACAGAACATAGAGATAGAACGTGAAACTGCTTTAGTGTGTCAAGTTTCAAGAAGCTAGCACAAACCGTGTTTGATTTAGAGTTCCAAATACATCTATCAGTATAGGAGAAAACAGAGTGAAACGCCAAAATTCAAACTGTTACTGGAAACGAACGCTTCAACATAGAAGAACGAAATTTGGGGAACCAAGTGGGCTTAGTGTACTGATCATTACCTGAAAGTATCATCCAGTTTGGGTGAAAAAATAGTTGCTGAGATTACTGGAGACTCGTAATTTTTGGAAGCTTGGCAACCCCTTTCAATGTAAGTGTTTCTCCCCAGTCACTGCTTAGGACTACATCAAGAGGAAACAGAACATAGAGATAGAACGTGAAACTGCTTTAGTGTGTCAAGTTTCAAGAAGCTAGCACAAACCGTGTTTGATTTAGAGTTCCAAATACATCTATCAGTATAGGAGAAAACAGAGTGAAACGCCAAAATTCAAACTGTTACTGGAAACGAACGCTTCAACATAGAAGAACGAAATTTGGGGAACCAAGTGGGCTTAGTGTGCTGATCATTACCTGAAAGTATCATCCAGTTTGGGTGAAAAAATAGTTGCTGAGATTTCTGGAGACTCGTAATATTTGGAAGCTTGGCAACCCCTTTCAATGAAAGTGTTTCTCCCCAGTCACTGCTTAGGGCTACATCAAGAGGAAACAGAACATAGAAATAGAACGTGAAACTGCTTTATTGTGTCAAGTTTCAAGAAGCTACCACAAACCGTGTTTGATTTAGAGTTCCAAATACATCTACCAATATAGGAGAAAACAGAGTGAAACACCAAAATTGAAACTGTTACTGGAAATGAACGCTTCAACATAGAAGAACAAAATTTGGGGAACCAAGTGGGCTTAGTGTACTGATCATTACCTGAAAGTGTCATCCAGTTTGGGTGAAAAAATAGTTGCTGAGATTTCTGGAGACTCGCAATTTTTGGAAGCTTGGCAACCCCTTTCAATGAAAGTGTTTCTCCCCAGTCACTGCTTAGGGTTACATCAAGAGGAAACAGAACATAGAGATAGAACGTGAAACTGCTTTAGTGTGTCAAGTTTCAAGAAGCTAGCACAAACCGTGTTTGATTTAGAGTTCCAAATACATCTATCAGTATAGGAGAAAACAGAGTGAAACGCCAAAATTCAAACTGTTACTGGAAACGAACGCTTCAACATAGAAGAACGAAATTTGGGGAACCAAGTGGGCTTAGAGTACTGATCATTACCTGAAAGAGCCATCCAGTTTGGGTGAAAAAATAGTTGCTGAGATTTCTGGAGACTCGCAATTTTTGGAAGCTTGGCAACCCCTTTCAATGAAAGTGTTTCTCCCCAGTCACTGCTTAGGGCTACATCAAGAGGAAACAGAACATAGAGATAGAACGTGAAACTGCTTTATTGTGTCAAGTTTCAAGAAACTAGCACAAACCGTGTTTGATTTAGAGTTCCAAATACATCTATCAGTATAGGAGAACACAGAGTGAAACGCCAAAATTCAAACTGTTACTGGAAACGAACGATTCAACATAGAAGAACGAAATTTGGGGAACCAAGTGGGCTTAGTGTACTGATCATTACCTGAAAGTGTCATCCAGTTTGGGTGATAAAATAGTTGCTGAGATTTCTGGAGACTCGCAATTTTTGGAAGCTTGGCAACCCCTTTCAATGAAAGTGTTTCTCCCCAGTCACTGCTTAGGGTTACATCAAGAGGAAACAGAACATAGAGATAGAACGTGAAACTGCTTTAGTGTGTCAAGTTTCAAGAAGCTAGCACAAACCGTGTTTGATTTAGAGTTCCAAATACATCTATCAGTATAGGAGAAAACAGAGTGAAACGCCAAAATTCAAACTGTTACTGGAAACGAACGCTTCAACATAGAAGAACGAAATTTGGGGAACCAAGTGGGCTTAGTGTACTGATCATTACCTGAAAGTATCATCCAGTTTGGGTGAAAAAATAGTTGCTGAGATTTCTGGAGACTCGTAATATTTGGAAGCTTGGCAACCCCTTTCAATGAAAGTGTTTCTCCCCAGTCACTGCTTAGGGCTACATCAAGAGGAAACAGAACATAGAAATAGAACGTGAAACTGCTTTATTGTGTCAAGTTTCAAGAAGCTAGCACAAACCGTGTTTGATTTAGAGTTCCAAATACATCTACCAATATAGGAGAAAACAGAGTGAAACACCAAAATTGAAACTGTTACTGGAAACGAACGCTTCAACATAGAAGAACAAAATTTGGGGAACCAAGTGGGCTTAGTGTACTGATCATTACCTGAAAGTGTCATCCAGTTTGGGTGAAAAAATAGTTGCTGAGATTTCTGGAGACTCGCAATTTTTGGAAGCTTGGCAACCCCTTTCAATGAAAGTGTTTCTCCCCAGTCACTGCTTAGGGCTACATCAAGAGGAAACAGAACATAGAGATAGAACGTGAAACTGCTTTAGTGTGTCAAGTTTCAAGAAGCTAGCACAAACCGTGTTTGATTTAGAGTTCCAAATACATCTATCAGTATAGGAGAAAACAGAGTGAAACGCCAAAATTCAAACCGTTACTGGAAACGAACGCTTCAACATAGAAGAACGAAATTTGGGGAACCAAGTGGGCTTAGAGTACTGATCATTACCTGAAAGAGCCATCCAGTTTGGGTGAAAAAATAGTTGCTGAGATTTCTGGAGACTCGCAATTTTTGGAAGCTTGGCAACCCCTTTCAATGAAAGTGTTTCTCCCCAGTCACTGCTTAGGGCTACATCAAGAGGAAACAGAACATAGAGATAGAACGTGAAACTGCTTTATTGTGTCAAGTTTCAAGAAACTAGCACAAACCGTGTTTGATTTAGAGTTCCAAATACATCTATCAGTATAGGAGAACACAGAGTGAAACGCCAAAATTCAAACTGTTACTGGAAACGAACGATTCAACATAGAAGAACGAAATTTGGGGAACCAAGTGGGCTTAGTGTACTGATCATTACCTGAAAGTGTCATCCAGTTTGGGTGATAAAATAGTTGCTGAGATTTCTGGAGACTCGCAATTTTTGGAAGCTTGGCAACCCCTTTCAATGAAAGTGTTTCTCCCCAGTCACTGCTTAGGGTTACATCAAGAGGAAACAGAACATAGAGATAGAACGTGAAACTGCTTTAGTGTGTCAAGTTTCAAGAAGCTAGCACAAACCGTGTTTGATTTAGAGTTCCAAATACATCTATCAGTATAGGAGAAAACAGAGTGAAACGCCAAAATTCAAACTGTTACTGGAAACGAACGCTTCAACATAGAAGAACGAAATTTGGGGAACCAAGTGGGCTTAGTGTACTGATCATTACCTGAAAGTATCATCCAGTTTGGGTGAAAAAATAGTTGCTGAGATTTCTGGAGACTCGTAATATTTGGAAGCTTGGCAACCCCTTTCAATGAAAGTGTTTCTCCCCAGTCACTGCTTAGGGCTACATCAAGAGGAAACAGAACATAGAAATAGAACGTGAAACTGCTTTATTGTGTCAAGTTTCAAGAAGCTAGCACAAACCGTGTTTGATTTAGAGTTCCAAATACATCTACCAATATAGGAGAAAACAGAGTGAAACACCAAAATTGAAACTGTTACTGGAAACGAACGCTTCAACATAGAAGAACAAAATTTGGGGAACCAAGTGGGCTTAGTGTACTGATCATTACCTGAAAGTGTCATCCAGTTTGGGTGAAAAAATAGTTGCTGAGATTTCTGGAGACTCGCAATTTTTGGAAGCTTGGCAACCCCTTTCAATGAAAGTGTTTCTCCCCAGTCACTGCTTAGGGCTACATCAAGAGGAAACAGAACATAGAGATAGAACGTGAAACTGCTTTAGTGTGTCAAGTTTCAAGAAGCTAGCACAAACCGTGTTTGATTTAGAGTTCCAAATACATCTATCAGTATAGGAGAAAACAGAGTGAAACGCCAAAATTCAAACTGTTACTGGAAACGAACGCTTCAACATAGAAGAACGAAATTTGGGGAACCAAGTGGGCTTAGAGTACTGATCATTACCTGAAAGAGCCATCCAGTTTGGGTGAAAAAATAGTTGCTGAGATTTCTGGAGACTCGCAATTTTTGGAAGCTTGGCAACCCCTTTCAATGAAAGTGTTTCTCCCCAGTCACTGCTTAGGGCTACATCAAGAGGAAATAGAACATAGAGATAGAACGTGAAACTGCTTTATTGTGTCAAGTTTCAAGAAACTAGCACAAACCGTGTTTGATTTAGAGTTCCAAATACATCTATCAGTATAGGAGAACACAGAGTGAAACGCCAAAATTCAAACTGTTACTGGAAACGAACGATTCAACATAGAAGAACGAAATTTGGGGAACCAAGTGGGCTTAGTGTACTGATCATTACCTGAAAGTGTCATCCAGTTTGGGTGAAAAAATAGTTGCTGAGATTTCTGGAGACTCGCAATTTTTGGAAGCTTGGCAACCCCTTTCAATGAAAGTGTTTCTCCCCAGTCACTGCTTAGGGTTACATCAAGAGGAAACAGAACATAGAGATAGAACGTGAAACTGCTTTAGTGTGTCAAGTTTCAAGAAGCTAGCACAAACCGTGTTTGATTTAGAGTTCCAAATACATCTATCAGTATAGGAGAAAACAGAGTGAAACGCCAAAATTCAAACTGTTACTGGAAACGAACGCTTCAACATAGAAGAACGAAATTTGGGGAACCAAGTGGGCTTAGTGTACTGATCATTACCTGAAAGTATCATCCAGTTTGGGTGAAAAAATAGTTGCTGAGATTTCTGGAGACTCGTAATATTTGGAAGCTTGGCAACCCCTTTCAATGAAAGTGTTTCTCCCCAGTCACTGCTTAGGGCTACATCAAGAGGAAACAGAACATAGAAATAGAACGTGAAACTGCTTTATTGTGTCAAGTTTCAAGAAGCTAGCACAAACCGTGTTTGATTTAGAGTTCCAAATACATCTACCAATATAGGAGAAAACAGAGTGAAACACCAAAATTGAAACTGTTACTGGAAACGAACGCTTCAACATAGAAGAACGAAATTTGGGGAACCAAGTGGGCTTAGAGTACTGATCATTACCTGAAAGAGCCATCCAGTTTGGGTGAAAAAATAGTTGCTGAGATTTCTGGAGACTCGCAATTTTTGGAAGCTTGGCAACCCCTTTCAATGAAAGTGTTTCTCCCCAGTCACTGCTTAGGGCTACATCAAGAGGAAACAGAACATAGAGATAGAACGTGAAACTGCTTTAGTGTGTCAAGTTTCAAGAAGCTAGCACAAACCGTGTTTGATTTAGAGTTCCAAATACATCTATCAGTATAGTAGAAAACAGAGTGAAACGCCAAAATTCAAACTGTTACTGGAAACGAACGCTTCAACATAGAAGAACGAAATTTGGGGAACCAAGTGGGCTTAGAGTACTGATCATTACCTG